>NW_010341461.1:9229-17719 GCF_000700745.2 Antrostomus carolinensis
CTGTTTACCCTCTTCCTTAGTGACTGCAAGACCAGACAGGCCATAGCATGTACAAACCAGAGAAAAGGCATCCTCAGAGTATTTCTGAGTGAAGACTCTCCCTAAGGGGAAAAAAGAAGCAAGTAGGAACTGCCTCCTGTCTAACCTGGTCCTGCAGAGTTCCAGCACAACCAGATCCCACGTAATTCAGCTCCCTTCCCCTTACAACCCTCTTCCTTAGTGACTGCAAGACCAGACAGGCCATAGCATGTACAAACCAGAGAAAAGGCATCCTCAGAGTATTTCTGAGTGAAGACTCTCCCTAAGGGGAAAAAAGAAGCAAGTAGGAACTGCCTCCTGTCTAACCTGGTCCTGCAGAGTTCCAGCACAACCAGATCCCACGTAATTCAGCTCCCTTCCCCTTACAGACTACAAAAGTAACATTCACAGCAATACTACAGATCACAGAAATCTGAACAAAGAAGTCTTCCAACTAATGCTTATTGTAAAGAAGCTTTTCATGATGAAGTACAGCAGAAGTCCAAAAGCCTATCCTTCCATCACATCAGTCTGTTTGCAACCTTAGAAAAGCCAAGCGTACAGCAGTTCCATGGAATATTCATTCTTCATTAAACTTGCTTTTATGCACTCATCAGCTTCATCTTTAATAGCTGTCTCTGCTGATGTGAAGTGAATTGCAGGGAAAAAAAATGACACTGGAAGAAGGTTTTGATATTCCCACATACCGTCCTACAAGATGCCTACAAGAAAGCTGGGGAGGGACTTTTCATAAGGGCAGTTAATGACAAAACAAGGGGAAATGAGTTTAAGCTGAAAGAGGGGAGGTTTAGATTAGATATTAGGAAGAAGTTCTTCACTGTGAGGGTGGTCAGACACTGGCCCAGGTTGCCCAAGGAAGCTGTGGATGCCCCCTCCCTGGAAGTGTTCAAGGTCAGGCTGGATGAGGCTTTGAGCAACCTGGTCTAGTGGAAGGTGTCCCTGCTGATGGCAGGGGGGTTGGAACTGGATGATCTTTAAGGTCCCTTCCAATCCAAACCATTCTGTGACTCTATGATCTTCTCAGCTGCTATGGCTACAGCAAACAGCCTCTGCTCAAAGGACACCACCGTTGCTCTGCTTGTAATTTACTTAGTCTCACAACTTCATTGATTTTGGAGACTTTAGTAACCTGTGTTTGTAATCAATGTCTCCTTTCCTCGGTAATTTAGTGTTATAAAGCAGCCTTTGCCCAATGAGCTTTACTTCCCCCCTGCCCCAATAACATGGCTGTAAGGTATGATCTTCCATAACATATCCTAAATAAATACACATAAACAAAATACCCAGGCTGTCAACACTGCACTAGTTTGAAGTGTTTATACTAAGCAGATACAAGACATTGGGAGGGTTGGGAATACAGGGAAGAGAAGACTAAACTACGGACTTGAGGACGTCTGCATTGCATTTTTAACGTGGTGCTTGTTTGCAATATAGAGCAGCATTGCAACATTCACCTCGATGGGAACCAGCAGCCAAAGAACACACCTGGGAGAAGGGTGCTGCCTAGTCAGGCACAGAAAGAGGGCTCGTGGAGTAAGATTTGTGTCACACTGCAACAGCTCTACACCAGTCGTCTAACTAGCCAATAATCCATTCTTCAACATAAAAATGAGCATTTAGTACAGCCAGGCTGACCCTCACTTAACTCACAAGGTCAAACTTCTATTAACATAAACATCACAGCAATTGACATCAGTAAATTAAAACCAATACTGCGAAGAAATTATTCACCTACCTGGTCATCATCATAATTAGGATCCTTAACATCTACTTCTTCCACATCATACACTTGACCTGGTGTTCCCCAAACTCCTTTACCACCTGCTCCACCTGTCAAAATACAGGACAGTAAGCACGGACTGCCATTTTACTAATACTTTTGAGTTCAACCCAATATTCTTTCACTTCAGAGTGATGCACCACTGCTCGTGGCCACCTGCTGACTCTAACAATACATGCTGAGAAGAGTGTGTTTGTTACATGCTCCCACTCCAGCAACCAGTCTTTTCATCACTTTCCAGTAAGATACTAGAAGCAGTACTAAACCACACAAGAACTACTGAAGGTTGAAAAAAAATGTACTTTCAAATATAACCATGTTTTCAGTTTGTATTAGTAACAGTCCTGTGAACCACCAACAGTTCAAATTTGTGTATTAAATTTGCTAATAAAATGTACTTAAAGACAGAAGTTAATTAATGATATACGTACAATTTTCTGCTAAGAATGCCAACTACTATTAGCTCCTATTGCCACCTGCTATCTAACCAAATGCCTGCACAGAGACTGTGGCTTATAAAAATGATTCCCAGTGAAAAAAAATATACATATATATTACTGTTTTGGACAGAATCTTTATCACACTACTCTCTTCACTAAGCTGCACCAACCTTTCTTTGGTAGACCCCTTCCCTTTCCAGACCGGGATCGCCTGTCCAGCAGTTTCCCCTTTGGGCTCGTTGGTACAACGACTCCAGTCTTCAGTGTCTCTCCATTGTCACTAACAGAGTCTCCTCTCCCAGAATCTCTAGAAGAATTTTTCCTCAACCGTCTCTTTGCTTTAGCATTTATTTTGGCTTCAGTAATTGAAGTTGCAGGAATCCAATTTCCATTGACTTCAGTCTTTTGTTCCTCGGACCCACCGTTTTCTTCATCACCGGAAAATGGAGCATCACTTAGATTTTCAAGTTCTTAAAAAGGAGACAGAGCAAAACAAATCTGTTATAGTTTTAAACTGGTTTATGTTAAAATACCAAAACACACTGCATTTAAAAAGGATTACAACATTAAATAGAACTCTTATTTCCAACAGTATTAAGGCAAATTATGTTGGCTTTAGAATATGTCTACACACCACAGTAATAAGGAGTTCCTTATTCCTCTGCACAAACTATCCACAATCTAAACAGAGCATGTGTCCAGAGCTGGAAAGCAAATGAATAAAGCATTTATAAACAGGTAAACCACAGAAAACTCCACCCTTGTTAAACAAAAACTATCAGAATTCCTCAGTGCATTAAGATCTAAGTGTCTAGTTCTCACTTCACCCACTCATCTCTTGATTTAGAAACAAAACTGCCAATACAGTAAATTCTCTAAGAACTCACTAATGTTAACAGACTAGTCACCTAAGTGAAATTAATTTCCTAAATCATCAACCAACATTCCCCTCATTCAAGGAATTTCAAACAGCTCACCAGCTGGAAAAACAACAAGTTAGACTTACAAGGATACAAAACCACCATCACTCTTATTTTTTGTTTTTGCAGTTACAGGGAAAAAAAACAAACAAACAAAAAAAACACCCCATTTAATACAAAGCCTGGGGAGTTTGGTAATGAAGACTCGTAATAAATAAAGTCTTTTTAAACAGTGTGATCTCTTTCTCTATAGATTGCCCCTCACTGTGGTTTCTGTCCAGACTATTTCTAAAATAGCTATGGTTTATTCCCCAGCACAATCATACACAATAGGTAACTAGCTTTGTTTCATACCCAACAAAAAACTCTCTCACAACTTAAAGATCTTCAAATGTCTGAGCACTGAGAAGTGCAATAATTTCACTCTTTTGGGAAGTTAAGGCACATTTAATGTTTGGATGCCCCCCACCTGAGCTGTATGGTTCAGAAGAATATCTTGAGAGCATTAAGAGCAAAAGCCTTTGTCATTTCTTCCTCCCCTTCTTAACCCATCAAGATTTAATAAAAAAAAAGCATCTGGGGACCTATTTTACATTCCAATTAGTATCCTGGGAGTCCCTGCAAATTGGAAAAAACAAACACAAAGGGAAGAGCCTCAGCTCTCTGTTACACAGTCCTCCTTTTCTTGAGGATTCAGTAGAGTCTCAGAGATAAAGCCTATAGCCTGAACCCTAGGAAGCACAATGATGAGGCACACAGAAGAAGCTGCTTTTCCAGCTGTGCCAAGCCTGCTTTACAGAAAAGTTCACTGCCATAAACCTAGAATATGGAGAGTATTTTAAATTTGGGTTTGACCTTAGCTGAATGTATTACTTCACCATTCCAATACATCCTAATTAGCAATGTTAATTTGCCAATACTTCTCAGAACTATATTTCTTCAATTCAAAACAGGTTCATGAAAAATTGTTTTGAAAGCAAAGCACACTAACAAAACCTTTCCAGCCTCAAAGTATTTACCCATATCAAAGAGGATACTACACTGCAAAATGAATAAAGTTGGATGCAACTGCCTCCTTCCTGATCAAAGACACAACATTTAGATACTCGTGTTCAGAGATGTCAATGCTATAGCTGAACAATAACGCAGACATTCCAGTCTAAGCTTCGTCTTTCCACTCATTACTCCCACAAAAACATTCCTTTTATGTTTGCATCAAGTTAAAAAAGAAAAGCATGCACCACGTCCAGGAAAAGATTCCCACAAAAAGCTTTCTCAGTTTGTCTAGTATTTTAATAAAACAATGAGAGATTTGCATAAAGCTCGAAGAGGGGAGAAAAAAAAAGCAAAACCAAACTGAACAGGTTTCCTTCCTCCCATTCCCCAGGGAGACCCCATCAGCACAACCAACCCTGCTTAGACAACTGAATTTAAATTCTGCCTTATCCCCACTCTCCCATGAATTCTTCCAGTTTGGACCTTGGACTTGGTTATCCAGGAACTGCACTCTAACAATCACTTATTCCTTTCTCAGTTTCCAAAGAAAACAGCCAACAATTAATTAACACAAGTCAGTCCTGATTCTGACGACTCAGGGTAAAAGGGGAGGCTACAGCCCAACCTCCTTACACACTCCTGATCTCAGGTTCAAGACTAAAGGAAATCCTCTGCAGGAAACATCCAACCCAAAAGATTTCAGTTGCAATCTCTTTCTCCATAATACTCTGACCAACTGGTCCTCCACTATTAGTTATGTAGTTAGGCTGAAAAAATAGGCCAAACAGATATAGCCATTTCAAATAATTTTCTAAAATAGAACCGTTTTATAAAAAAATACTGGGGAAAAAAATGTGGATTTTCCTTTCAGCTTCTAATTTTTCCATCATATAACACATACATACACATATATAAGCAAGATCAGTGCTCTATAAACTTTAAAGCTTTGTTTACTATATATTAAAGTTAACCAAATTGATCTTATTAACTTGCTATTAAGCCTAGCAGGCACACTTTAAAAATCTGTGCTTTTATGGTGCTACCTTAAGTAAAAAAAACATGCAGCAAATACTTACCTACACACAAATTTAATTTGACCAAATTAAGTCAATTTAGTTACCTAACAGTTTCCTACCTAGCATCAAAATGTAATTCTAAAATGCTGAGAGGCAATGTGTCTTCTACATTAAACTAATTCTGGTTTAAAATTAGAGGTCACAAGGAGCATGTGGCAACTTCAACTGCATTACACACCATCTTAACACAGATATGATTTTCTTTTTCTGAAAAACATTTAAAACCTACAAAAACTCTTTTGGTATAAAAAGGTCACCACAGATCATCACAACCTTTGGAAAACAACATGAAATTGCATTAACTTGACTAAGCATCATAAAACAGCTCTGTGATAAGGACAAAACAGTCTATTTCAGGGCAGTCTCTAACATATATTCAGTAATTTTCTCCCAGCCCAGTTCCAGTCAAGCTTTTCATCATTTGTTTCTTCTAATCCTAAACTAAACACCTACATAAAACCAGAATTTGTACCTCTCACACACCTACACATCTTGCTTTTGAACTTATTCTTTTCTTCACACCAGCACTAGTAGAAGTCAGATGATAAAGAGTCCCGAGTTGCCATTATTTAGTTAACTTAAAGAAACATTACCTTTAGGACTCTAACAAATATTGAAATGAATGTAATCCAAACAGGATACTGTGATACATACTTGAAATAACTATTCTGTAAATTTTCATGAAAGATTAAGAAAAAAAACAAAACAAAACAGTACTGTTAAAAAATTAACAGGCAATACAATTTTTCTACAGAGAACACTTCAGGTCAGCTAAGCAATTTTACGTAAAAAAATTAAAAAATAATAATAATAATAATATATTACATACCTGTTGGGTTAACATAAATGAGCTCCTTTTCTATTTCCATAGTTGCTTAACAGAACTGACTGTGAAATGTAAAGTCTTAACGTTTTCCTTCCAAGGCCTAAACAGAAACGGAGAAGCTTAGGGGAAGAAAAGCACTAGATCAAATCCTAAAGAAAGTGAAAAGCTGCAAAGGCTTCACTCACAAAATACAACGCAAAAATTGGGGGTTTAAGTTATAATTAAGTATCAGTAAGCACTGAAAAGTTCCTGTGAAGGTAAATGGTGTAACATGAGACAGCACCACCCTCAAAGACATCTAAGCCTTGATGTCTTGGTAGCTGTGAGTTCTGTTGCTTATAAAGGAGGCACCAGGATAAAAGCCGTTATTTTAAGTGTAAAAGCCCTCTGTATGCAGCTTTTTTTAGCTGATAAAAGCCACCTCTATCAACTTAGACTGTCCTACTCTGCAAACTGGTTATCTCTATGAGCATACAATATCAATGTTATAATTGCATCCACAAGAGAAATGCTCTTCAGGTGAACTAAACTGATAAAATGGTACCAATTTATCAAGTTCAGACCAGCCCTTAGAAGACAAACTATTGTTTGTTCCTCCCCTCAAGGACACAGTCTTTATGGTTTACTGTACACGTACATATAGCTGTCAAGCTTTCACATCTGTGCTTCTGCACCCTTCAAACACCCCTTTCAACCACGATTCCATCTGCAAGGGATAAAGTTGAACACTTCTCTTACTGTTACTCTCTCCTTCTCCCTCTTCCTAGCAGCTGCTATTCTACAAACCACCCCACATCACTGTGGAAGAGATGGCATCATCCATCTTTCCTTTATGTACACAAAAAATTAAGCAGTGCCAGAATTCCCCATACACTTTTTTCTCATCTGCAAAATTTTCACAGATCACTTTGTAGTCCTGTGAATACTACTGGTATTTGTGCCTGCCCCACACAAATTCAGTGGCTTTTCTTTCCCCTTTCTCATCCTTTGCTGCCCTGAAAACATCTTACCGTTGAGTGGCTAGATTGTGACACCAAACAACAGCACTCCCTTCCCCTTTTCTTCTCTTCCCTTGTTCCCCCCTCTTATGCCCACTTGCCTACCACAGACCTACTAACTGCAAATGATTCATCACAGACCGTTGGCAATAAAGAAACTCTGGTTTAGGCCACAGTATCAAGCTGTCATGATCTTGCATTTCCTAATGTCAATCCAAACAGTTAACAGCTTTGTGTAACAAGAAGTCCTTCCCTGCCCCACACCATATATCAGATAAATGTTTTTTCTGAGTCACCTCAATCAATCATTCAGGGGTTCTCAAGGGTTCCCAGTCGCTGTTGGTTGAGAGCTTTCTTCTGTGGATCAGTCTAATCCGAGCAAACTACGTGAGAACAGTTTTATTCTTCCTAGTGGAATGTTCCATCAGTTGTTCACTTCTTTGAAAGACAAGACAAAGGACAAAATCTGTATTAAATAACAATCATGACTTTCAGAATTTGTAATCAAGTCCTAAATTTCAAGTGGAGAAACACTTCTTCCATATAGGACCCTAGATGGAATTCTCCACCTATGGCAACGTAATAAATAACACCACAACTTTCACATGCTGTCTTGTTGAGAATCAGCACCCTGCTTTGTTTGTCATGAGGATGATGGAATAACTGAGCTTTACAATCCATGTTACCATACTGATCAGGAGACATCTTCTCAATTTAGCAATGCACCCTCTCATTAACTCAAGCCAACAGACCTGCTGGAGCTTCAGGATGCTGGTATTTATCACTGTATCAAAAAAATCACTTTGTATTTTGCAGAAATATACCACACAGTACTACCAATCAACTACATGACACAACTTGAAAACCTGCATTTAAAACATAAGAACAAAAAACCCCAAAATTTTATGTTACAGAAGCTAATATGGAAATGTAAAATGGAGAAAAGTAAACAAAAGCATCTGCATAACGAGAATGCTGCGAGAGACCTTAAGACTAATCAGTGACACAAATAGTACTTTTAATGCAGTTTAGCAGACAAGAGTATTTCCTAAGTCACTAAAAACCAACAATAAAATATGCTCCACTACACGCAGACACTGTCTGTGCCCACCATTGCTGCATGTACTTTACCTACATGAGCAGTTCTATTGCAGCAGGTGAACAGCAGCAGATTAAGGTTTAGAAACAACACACACTGCACAAGAGAGCTTCCAAAACTTCTCAGGACCTCACACCTACGCAGAACATCCCCTCACACAGCTGACACCCCACGTCTCTGCCCCTAACTGTGAGCAAACACCCACCACCGCGGCGCTGGAGACCCGCAAACGCAGCCACACGCACACACAGCCAGGTCAGATGCAGCTACCGCTACAGAACCCGTGCCGCTGGAAAAACCAACGCCGGAGCCACTC
>NW_010341462.1:0-206 GCF_000700745.2 Antrostomus carolinensis
TTTTTATTTTTTCCTTTTACAATTTTTTTCTTTTACATTTTTTCCTCTTTCTTATTTTTGATTTTTTTCTTTTTAATTTTTTCCTCTTTTTAATTTTTAATTTTTTTCCTCCCTTTTTGAACTTTTTTCCTCTTTTTTATTTTTTTATTCTTTCCTCTAATTTTTTTCTCTTTTAAAAATATTTTTATCTTTTTAAAATTTGTTTC
>NW_010341462.1:318-8253 GCF_000700745.2 Antrostomus carolinensis
TTCTTTTAAATTTTTTTCATCTTTTTTACTGTTTTTAATTTTTTCCCTCTTTTTTCCTCTTTTTAATTTTTTCCTCTTTTATTTTTTTCCTTTTTAAATATTTTAGGGTTTTTTTCCTTTTTATTTTTTAATTTTATTTTTTTTTTTTACTCCCCCCCTCTTTCCAGCAACAACAACATATACTCAGAGCAAACTCAGACCGGTGCTGCTCGGTGGTCCTTTTGTTCCCGGTGGGGAAGGAGGGGGGGGCGCCTGTCCGGCTCGGCCCCGCCGGGGCTGCGGGGAGCCCGGTCCTCCCCTCCCTCCTCTCGACGGAGCGGGGACGTGATAAAAGGAGACAGGGCTCTGAAAGGATTTGATTGAAATGGCGTGTGCCAAGCTGATGGGAGCCAGCGAGGGACAAAGCGGCGAGGAGCCATGGACACTCGAGCAATTATTCCTCCACGCTGAAGGTGGATTAGTGCAATGGAAAGAAGCATATGTTCGGCCTGGGGCGACACTCCCCCTGGCTGGGTTTAGAGAATGAGAGCGGAGAAAGAGGCTGAACCTGGAATATCAACTATCCGGGAGACAGCTCACCCCACCCCCCCTCTTCTCCCAGCCTCTCCAAAAGTCTCAGGGATGGAGAGATAAATACACACGCCCATAAAGATAAATAGATCCGCACAAACACCCCTGGAGATGCACGCACACCTCGATGTACAGCCGCACGCGGGTACGGCTCCGCGCATGGACACACAGACAGGCGGGGAGAAAGAGGTGCCCCAGGTGAAAAACCTCCCTGGGTATGACAATGTGAACAAATAAACAGCCGCCCTCCAAGAGGGTCGGGGCAGCAGCCAGTTCTGCTGGAGGCTCCAGTTTCCCCAGCCATTTCCCAGGAAACTTTCCAAAAGCAGCTGGAGCGAGGGATGGGGTGATCTCCATCCCCCCTGCCCAGGCTCTCCTGCAGAGACACAAGTCAAAAACCTCCGCTGCCCCTTTTCCATCTGATTTCCTTCCAAGCCACATCCACCTCCTGCTTTTTCTCCCTTTCCCCAGCTCCCTGCAAACCCCCATCCTTTCCAGAAGGAAAACCACAAGTTCTCACAAGGGTGCAGGGATGGGGAGAAGCCCCAGCAGACAGTCCCCCACCCCAAACATCAGCACGCAGGCTCTGTGGCAGCAGGACACCCATCAGCTTCTAACCTGGGTCTTTTACACCCATACTAAGAGCTACAGGCTCCAAAACCTGGGCAGGGATGGTAGGAGCACTTTTTTAGCACTATTATAGGGTAGCTCGTTAGGCCTAATGAGGAAAGGAGGGCTGAGGCCACACACAGACCCTGCCTTTTCCCCCAGCACTGCTCCACTGCCCTTCCCCTGCCTGGGCACACCACCATGTGCTGCAGTGTGGGGTATCTCCTAGCAGGTGTCCAGGGCAGACAGACAACCTCCATCACAGGAGGGGAACAGCCACAGCATCAGAGATGGTACAAGAACAAGGGAGCAGAATCCAAGAGACAAGGCAAGGAGGACATGTTAGAAGGGGGAGAGCCTGCTTGCAGGTTTAAAAGGGAGGGAGGGAGAAAGAGAGAATGAAAGGGAACACAGCTCTCCCTTCCTCCTGGGAGCTCCAAAAAGTGCTCTGCTCTACAACCAGAAACATACCCCAGATATTTCACACCTCTGCTTCTCGTCCCCAGCTTTGGGGATGAGGGTGGATCATACACAGAGAGGAGAGGGCTGGCTGTGCCAAAGCAGCACCATGGCAGGAAGCTCTGCAGGATGAACAAGTGGGTAGGAACAGAACCAAAAGCATGGTGTAGAAGCAATATATGTCCCTCAGCCTACAAGTGTAACTGCACAGCCCACACTCCTGCTAGAAAACAACTCTCTATTCAGAGCCCCTGCATCTGCTTTCGATAGAGTATTACAAAGGGAATTAACTACACCACAGGCAACAACAGCAATGGGGCCTGAGAGCATCTCTGGACAGGGAAGGTCTTCATATAGATGCTGCAGACAGATCTCCTATAGAAACCAGGATGTGTGTGTGTGTGCACAGTACACTTGAGCAACGACACGGTGAAATGGCTTGCACCTCACAGCCAGCAGCCATCCACTTCCCTGCTCCGAGCACAAGATGCTTTCTTCCTCGCCTAGGCTATGCTTTTCCAGTTTACCCTCCTCACCCTGGTTTGAAGGCACCTGCGCAAACAAGCTCCGTAACTACGAAGAAGAAGACAATAATCATTGAGCTTGAAGTAACCTCAGGGCCCGGGTTTCGAGAGGGAGGGACTCAGATACTTTGGCAAATGGCAAAGCTCTGGAGGACAGGCTCTGGGTGCTGCCACCTGCCTTGCAAAATCAGGGCCTAAAAGAAAAGCACCCCTGGGAACCAACAGGTCACTCCTACCCTACTCAGAAAGCTTTTGTTAGTCTTAGTCTGATTTCCACACTGCATTCACCCAACAAAGTTGCTCTAACCACTCCAGTCCATTGGTCAGATAAGAAATTTTAGCCCTTTGCACCAAAGTTGAACTCGGCATCAGAGAAGACACAACTACAGTGGTTGTAAGAGAGACTACAAGACCACAGATCTGTCACCTTTACATCTACAGCACCAGAACGGAGGAGGAACAGTTCAAGGACACAAATCTTTACTACCACCACCATAAGCTCTATTTCTGTTTACCCTGCCTGAAGTATCAGCTGTTTCAGCCACCCAAGAAAGCCTAGAAACTTGAACTAGAAGGGAAACAAAGCTATTTTGCTATTCTGCAGCCGGTAAAGCTCTGCTAGTAATGGGTCATGAAAGATTTTTATGTACTTTTCCTCTGTTTCCAATCACTCGCTTTAATCTACTTATTTTAGGGAGTTTGGGTTTTCTACACTAAATATTACAAATAGAGAGGTTGCAACCTACGCAGAATAAATTATTTAAGCACTGGGTTTGGCTGATTTCTTTTTTCCTCTATACTGGAGATAAAAAGAAGGACCACATTCTAGTAATCCCTGCTCATTTTCACGGCCATTCTTGCACCTGTAACTCAAATAATGAAGCCATTTGTTATTGATATTGCACTTTCCCCTCCATTCTAGATTTCTAACGATCTGACCCTGTTTTATGGCCCTGACAAAGCCTGAAACTGGTGTGGACTTCCAGTAATTGAACGATATAGGGAAAAATCTTTAGCTGGAATGAAGCAGATGTTAGCTTCATGCAGTCCCCTAACTTGATTATTCTTTGGACACGTTAGACAAGCATTAGTGATTGATAATGACGCTAATTAACCCCTTTCCTTTCCAAAACAGCAAACCAATGCCAGCAGGATTCTGCAAACAACACACCCCAAGTCCAGTGTGTATCTATCTGCTCAAAGTGGATCAGTGACACAACTTCATTGCCCAGCACTTCAGAAAAATCCACTTCTGCTGATACAGAGCTAGCTCCAAATCCAGTCTAAGAGTTAAAAGCTCCCATCACTTGCAGGGCAGGGAGCAGAAACATGGCCCTTGGATTCAGAAAAGGTGCACAGGACAGAACCAGAGGTACCATTTATTTCTTACACTCCTGACCTTTCTCACTTGATTATTGAGCTGGTTTAAATCATTCTGCCCTCGCTAGCTGGGACGGGCTTTGCCTCGCTCCCCGTTGGAAAGGCGCTCAGTATTTTAGCTCCACTTTGTGAACGTGAGGGATGACGCTCTGGGAATCTGGTCTGGGTTTAGACATGCACCTACCAGGGAGGGAAAGGGAAGTGCACATACTGGAATTTAAACACGAGGCAGAAGACAGAGTAAACAAACAAGGAGCTGATCTGATTACGCAGTCGAATTTCTCATGGACAATAAAGAAATCGCCTTTAAATGTAAGGGTTTGGATAGATGAATACTCCTAGCAAGTGAATAAAATGTATTCAATTAACTAAAAACCTCGTGCACTTCTGAACTGAAGTGGAATCGACTGTAATTGATTTATTTGAAACCAGAGGTTAAGGACTGAATTAGCTAAGTACAACTGGGTATTTCAAGCCACTGACTTCTCAAATGTCAAATCCCTTCTATTTTAAATATTATTTCAGCTGCGGGGCATTGCTGTCCTGATGGCTGTTCCACCAGTTAAATCTCAAATTATATTAATATTCGATTTTTGGAGGGTGGGGTAAATTACGGTACAAAGAGGAGGGCTGTCCTTGTTCACGGGGAAAGAGCGCCGTGAGAGCTGTGTTTTGGTTCACATGTAGGAATTAGCTTAGCGTGGCAGCAACGGTCTAACATTCAGCCACCGCTCACCCTCATTCCAGCCAATTCTGGGGGGGGGTGGGGGGGAAATAACAGCCGATTTTTGTTTAGTGCATAAAAGCATGACCTAGAATTTCACTGCTGCGCCTTGATCACTAACATTAAATACGCATCCAAAGAACGCTAAAGTAATTAGCACGTTTTAGTAACTGCATGTTGGTCACAGCAGAAGAGGCTGAACCAAAGCAAAGTCTGATTCCCATTATCGCCTGTAAAATCCTTCCTTAGAAATAATAGTAATAAAGAAATCTAGGCAAGGTCATTTCATTTCTGTTTCCTGGTGGCTTGCTAATGCAGCAGCAGGATACTTAAAATGCGCTCTCCTAGCATAAAGTAGCTAATTATATCTTTAAAATGTTATTTATTATGACCTTACAATGTTGTAGCATAAGACTGCTTTATACATTGCCCAGTATAAAACGATTATATTGGGTACAGGTTTCAAAAAGTAACAAGCATCTGTAAATCCAGATATGAATGAATGGTATTTAATAAGATTGTTTTCGTTTTAAAAAATGAGTATTTATGTGTTGCTGTAGAAAGAGCAGCAATGTATTGCTGTTTATGAATGCTATTGTGCCTGAGGTTAGGATCCCACACACAATCTGAGATGCAGCCAAGAAAAACAGCCCTGATAGACAATGCTTCACTTCACCTGCTACAACGCTGTGCATTTCATTTATGTCAAGAATATGTACAGTTAGGGTTCATTCACCTCATTATTTTGTTACATCTACTTTACAGTTAACCAGTCTCTCTCGGAAATAATAAATAACTGTTTTTTTAAAACAATTGCAGCTTTGCATTCAAAAGATCCACTTTCAATTTATAGGGGGAGGGAAAAAAAATATATTCACCATTTTTATAAACTGGCTGGCTCTAGGAAATAGAATTTAGACTCCACCAACTCTCTTTCTGCTTGGCAAGATTGATTTTACACTGCCTTTCATAAGTAGATTACCAAAGCAAAATGAAACATCTTGGGCTTTATCTAATGCTTTGCTTCACCAGCCCTACCAAACGTCAAAATATATGAGCAAATGTTAATTCTCTTTGTAGCTGTATTGTAAACACTTCCCTCTTAACCTCCTCAGTTTCTTCCTGAGCAAAAAGGAAAAAAAAACTTAAAAAATAAAAAAAAAAAAAAGGAAGAGACAGTCAGGGAGGGAAGGAAAGAGAAAGAGAGAAAAATCAGCCACCACCACCAAAACATCATCAGCACTTAAAGGAGACTATCTCTTTAAAATGCCTTTACATTCTAAACTGCATTAGCCTCCCTTCCTATGATATAATATAATCCAGCCTGATCCTGACTCCAACTACCCCCTGGGCCAAAGAAAATAGATTCAAAGTCTGAATTCTCACATGTTTTTACAGCCCATCTTCAAGACGTACACTCCATTTATTTTATTTTTTTTTTCCTTTTAAAGCAAACTTCCCTATTTTACAACTGGTTTCCACGAGAAGAAACTCAAGATGGAAATTTCAGTCCTTTCTAAACTGACACAAGCGTCTCAAAATGTCAATCCGTGCATTCCACTAAAACACGAACCATCAATCAGAAATAATCTGCCTCCTGCAAGATTTCACTAAAGTTCACAACCGTGAGATGATTTTGTTGGCATCGACTACGGAGCTTTTCTTTTTTCTTGAGGGGGAGGGAGCACCCAGCTCTGATTCACCAGTATATAATTCTTTTCATAGCATCTGATTTTCCGTATTTGCTCGGTAATGGTTCTTTTTAAAATGTCCTTTTTAAGACAAATTTTTTCCCTTTTTAATCTCCACTCTCCACTAGGACAACTAACACGTCCAAAATTTTATAGGCTTATAATTCTGCACGCTATATATGAACATAAATAAAAACCTAGAGGTCAACATAAATAAAATAAAACTTTATTTTTTTTTAAATAAAATTATGTTTTGCTTAAAGAAAAGATAGTGTGTCATTTTGTTAGTAGTACAGACAATTTTTTATCCAAAAGAATACATTGTGCTTTATTGTGTCATTTGTCTGAATACAGACTCAGTGGAATATCTAAATGATACCCTGCTCTGAACTCCAAGTTGAAAGTAAGTTTTTATTATACTTGAGGGAAACAATGGGTTCAGCTGCTTATTGCAAGGAGCAATTGTCAAGGGAGAGTTAAACTCAATTACTGTAACCATACTGAATAAAAAATACTGCCAAGAACAAAAATACGCCTGGGTAAAGACAGCCACTGAATAAAAAAATCGACATAAAGCGTATCAAATATTTATTTATCTGGGCAACAAAGGACTATGATACATTGATAGGCATGGAAACTACTGCCGGCACAACTCAATACAATACAACTATAACTGCTTCCAATATGGCCAGTGGAAATACAGGATACCAGGTGGTCCCGAATGTTTGAAGTTCTTTGGGAAAAAAAAAAAAAAAAAAAGGAGAAAAAGAGAAACAAAAGAAAGGGAGAAAGAAAAAAAAAGAGGGGGGGAAAGGAAATAAAAGCTAAATCTTGTTTTAAAATACAATATTAATTTATTGCTCTGATGGTGCTTTCGGGAGAAGGACAGTGGATGAAAATAACTTCTTCTTTCATTTTCCACAACACATAAGGGTTTTAAAACCACTAACATGTTTAAAAACCTTTGCCAGGGTCCAACATCACTTTATTTTATCTTCAATGAGAAACTAAATGTCATACTAATTATATATAAAAATTCATGGTTTTTTATTTGTTCAGCTGCTTCATTGTCGCCTTTAACATGCTACAACAGGGCTAAAAATGATGAATCCCAGAGAAAAACCCCCAAAAAACCTCTGATATCTAAATAAGTACCATGAACCACATGATGAACTAAGAGGGGAAGATTTAAAACCCACTAAACAAGAGGTAAACGAGATCACCAGATAAATAAAAAAAGGCTTAAAACAGACTCACCATATTTACAATTCCCATTAAATTACACATAAATAAATATATACATACATGAACACTGATTCCCTTATATAATAACCGTGAATCGTGTTGCAATAGAAAGTTCAAGTTGGTCGCTTTACCTTGGACAGGAAAAAGTTCTACAACTGAAGATATGACATGGAACTGCTTGTGTTTTGTGTTCAAGTTTATTCACAATACTGATAAAATGTCATCAGTCCTTTTTGCCTTTCGTTTGTATGCTGTTGCTGCTGCTGTTGTACCTTTTTTCGCCTTTTTTTTAAAAATTATTTTTCATTTTTAATATGGCTACAATCTTAACTGACGTTTATGTAAGGGAAGGTGGTGATTCAGTCCGGTGAAGCTCATAGAATTTTTTTAAAGTATTATTTATTTCTTTTTTTTATTAATTTTTTTTATATATTTTTAGAAAAAAAAGTCCTTTTCTTTTTTTTGTTTTGTTTTTTTTTGTTGTTTTTTTTTCCTCCTTTTGTTTTATTAAAAAAAAAAAAAAGTTCACAAACTCAAGACAGAACTTTTTTTTCTTTGCTGGCTCCGTCCCCCTGTTCTGTTCTCTTAGGTTCCAAACTGGGGTAAAACGATGGTGGCAGCGGGGAGAGAGAGGGAAGTAAGTTAAGAGGGAGCAAATGGAAACGTGGATGCTGGGAAGGGGTGTGGGGAGAGGGCAGAGCAGTCCCGCAGAGTCAGAGAACAGGATTGGCAG
>NW_010341462.1:8278-13450 GCF_000700745.2 Antrostomus carolinensis
GCTGGGTGCAGGGGAGAGGGAGGAGGGAGATGAATGGATCGATGGGCTACGAGGGGGAAGGGAGAGGAGCGTTAAGGGGTGGGGGGGATCCTCACTTTCGGTGCTTCTCCTCTTTGTCGCCGCTTTTGGTGCTGTTGTCTGTGTGGCTGTTAGGATTGTTGCTGAGGTACATTTTGTCCATGGCCTTGAGCGCCTCGGTGAGATAGTTCTGCAGGGCGGTGACGGCAGCACACACCGCCGGGCTCCCGAAGCCGTGTGAGATGAGGTTGAAGTGGGTCAGGCAGCTCTGGATGCCCGGCTCCAAAATGGGGTTGGGCCGCGAGTTCCCCAGGGGAGATCGGTCCTGAGCCAGCAGGTCGGTGAACTCTTTACAGATCTGTCTGTAGCACAAATGGAGCAGAGAGACAGAAGGAGGGAAGCAGGGAGGGGAAGAGAGAGGGAGAGAAATGAACCATCACTGGCGGCAGCAAAGCCTGTGCCTGCTCCCTGCTAGATGACACAAGCCCCCAGATCATGGGGGCTGCTGACCCCGAGAGCACACGGGCTCGCTCTCCTCTCCCTCTCCTCTACACATCCTTCTCCCTAATTCTCACACCTCCCCAGCACACACAAACCTCTTCCCTTCACCTGGCCTGCGCACACACCTCACGCCTTGGCCCCAACACGCAGACAAGTAACAGGCAGACGGATCCACACGCACCTCCTGCCTACCCCCGTACCTGCCACAGCCCCCCGCATCCTCCCCACAAACACACATCCCTGCCCAGCTGGGGTTTGGAGCAGATACACAGTTTAAAGTTCCCCAGCAAGATGGTTGGGGTGCAATATCCAAAGGGAGGTTTAGGGATTTAGTCACGTTTTAGAAGATCTTTTTTTTTGGGGGGTGGGACTGGAGAGAGGCGCGGGCCTCTTCCTTCTTCACAAGGCGAAAACACGCCTGTGTGTCAGGAAGAAAGAGCGAGGGCAGAGAGGGGAATCGAGGCTTTAAATTAGGGTATTCTGAAACATTTATATATGTACATCTATATCTCCAAATCCAAAGGGACCTTCCCACAGAGGGAAAGGCTGACGCTAACTGGGGTCTGGAAATTTCCGTCCAGGGAGGTGGGAGGAAAGGATACGAGGGCACGGTACAGAAGTTAGGTTAGATCATCCCCTGGCTGCACAAATACTTGGGGAAATAACACACCTTATAGCAAGAGAGCTCAGAGGCGTGTTGAAACAGTTTGTATTCTAAAAACCCACAGTTAATGTCTTCCAGCCATAAAGCGACTCCCATCTTCTCTGCCTGCGCCCTCTGGCACTGTGCCCTTTGGTGACACCTCCATTGGTAATTAAGGGCTACTAAACAACCCTTTTAATTTCCAGCAAACATATCAAAACAGTCATTTTCTTTTCACACACCACCTGGAAGTCTAGGCAGCCCCATAAATGATAAACTCCACTAGCATTTTAACGGCGTGCAGATTGTCATTTAAAATATATCTTTAATATCCCTATATTCACTAAGTAACAGAGCTGCTTAGGCAGAAAAGAACCATTGCCGATTTTAATGAACTGAAATCAGTTTAATGTGCCAGTTTTATTTTACTGTCAATGGGAAGCCTTTCCCTTCTACCTAAATTGATAAGCTAAGTGAAAAGGCCCGGAAAAAATGTTTTGCTCTGAAGAATTACGGCTTTTTCTTTAACTAAACATCCACCCACAATTTTCACGACTCACTTTGCAGGTAATCTCCATGAAATGACTCGACCAAGCTGGGTTACAGAGTTCTCCTATAGTGGGAGGGCAAATACACCCCCTTGCAATTTGCAAAACCATCAGCCACTGCTACGTGGAAAACGCTCACAAAACAAAAGCCCCAAACCCAGGTTCATCGCCCTCCCCTCAACTTCTAAGCAACATGCCAGAAAGGTAAATGTCTTACTTTGTAGCTAGAAGCATGTTTTTTCTTGTGACTTGCTCGTTTGGATCGGAATGTTGTCGGTTGAGAAATTCAGCTACTGCTTTGGCAGGAAATTCTGTCTCACAAACGTACCCAAAATCTCTAGCTAGATGTACTGCTTCTCCTGAAAAGGGAGGTACGGGTGGGGATGGGAGGGAAACACACAGCTCATCAGTACACAGAGGCAAAAATCCATTAGGATAAAAAAAAAGTACTACATTCTACTTGGGCTTTTCTTCTCAAAGCCTTGGACTTTTTTTTTTTTTCTTTGAAAAAGGTAAGAAATGCTAATGGCATCTTATCTTGCAGGAGTTTTCTTTGCTTCAGTGGAGGGAAATGCAAATGTGTATTGTCATGAAAATCGCTACAAGTGAAATCTCGCAGAAGAATTTTTTCAAGTTTACATTGACTAGCAGATACTTTTAGACAGGCAGGCTCCATCCACCTCGAATTCGTGCTTAGATTTACATATCCATGCCTATACACAGCCATTTAGGTACATTTCATTCACAGCTATTTACTCTGGAAATGTTTGTTTACCTCGGCCACTGTCTCTCTATTCTTTTGCAATGCATCAATGATTAATACTGATCATAATTACTCCTAGAGCTCTCCTAAATAAAATGCATTAAACAGCTAAGTGTTTAAAATTTAACTTGATCGCATATAATTATACATTCACCCCCCCAAACGATTAACCATGAGAATTTTAGGGTCATTCCACTGAGTCTGTCTGTTTTGTTGATTTTCAAATCTTTGGTTTTAATTTCCTGAACCAGTTGGTTTTTACTGCAGGGCTTCCTGCCATTAGCTCTAGCTCCGGAAGAACGCATGCGCCAATTAGAGCTTCAAAGCCTCAGTCCAGTGAGCTTGTTTCCATAAAATGGAGCGGATCATAAACAATAACAGTACTCTAGAAACTGCCTCATCGCTACAGGACTCAAAGCCCCAGCAATGTTTATATCATCATCCCCCCCCAAAATTAGCCACCATCACTAAGTTATCTGGGGATCAGGCCTCTGGTTTTTTGTTTGTGTGTTTTGGGGTTTTTTTAAAATAATTCTTTTAAAGCCCTTGTATGTGAAAGCCAAACAGAACAATAGATTACCATAAAAACCTTATCCATATTCATTAACATCACAAATAATGTTAAGCATCTACCAAATCTAGACTTTTTACAAGTTTGCCCTTCGTGATTCTCTACTACTTCGATGCAATTGCAAAGCCTTTTCAAAAACATGAAGGCGCAGTAATTTTCACGCAGGATAAATACAGTGCGACCACTAATCCTGAGGTTTTAAAAAAAATGAAGCCTGGCATTGCGCAGCGCTTCTTTCCCCGACCCTCTGAACATGAAACATTTCTCACAGAACATGAAGTGACAGTAAAACAAAGCAACAAATTCCCTCCTATACAACCAAACTTAAGCTAAACCTGTGCAGCCTGGGCTGAGCTTAAAAGCACTTTGCAGACTGAAGCGGTCTGAAATGCAGTCAAACCCAAAAGTGGTCTGAAATGCAGTCAAACCCAAAAGCAAGGGGAAAGGACGAGGATCTATCCGCTGGCCTTGGGCTTACTTTGTGCCAGTCGGTCTGACACAGCAACTGCTTGAAAAGTAAATGACTACAAACTCTTGAGCTTCCCACCTCCTGGTTCTGACATGCGTAGGACATGCCAAGGTGTTAAAAGTAAGTTGCACCTTTTCTGGCCAGAGGAAAGTAGAGGAGAACGTATGATACAGCCAAGGGAACATGTGTTCTGAAAATGAGAACCAAAAGGGAGTGGGGGGTGGTGGTGGTGGTGTAACTTTAAGGCTCTCAGGACACCATTAATTCATGGCTGAGGTCAAGGATTCCCAAATTAATTCAGGAAGTAATGGTCACGCATTTCTCAAATGCAGATGTCAGAAAACTTAAATGATTTACTGTTATGTGGCTGCAGGCTGGGAAGGAGAACAAACTTAAAGTAGCTGCAGTTTCTGACATTTAAAATTGCCTGGTTGTCCACCTGTGGCAGAAGGACGGCAGTGAAGCATGAGAGGCTCTGCTCCCTGTAACTTCCAACTCAACACTCGAGGGTCACTTACGGGGTTGAACCCACAGCCCCTGTGCACAGGGATTCTCCCCGTGCTGCTCCCAAGGAGATCTGCTTGCTCTGGGGAGGGAGTACTCATTGGAACAGGGGAGCAAGATGGGGCCCTGAAAACGTTTAGTTCAGAGACTTAAAATAAAGCAAATAAATGGTGGAATGCAATGCTGAGTCTGCAGGACTCACCAAGTCCATTTCAGGTTAAAACAAAAGACAAAGGCACACAATGAACGTTGGGTTTTTTTTCCCCCAGGCATAGAAAATAATGCCCTTCCAATTTCCAACAAGCAGCACCAACTCAGTGAAAAAAAAAACCTCCAACCCAACACGCAGTCTTTCTCCCATTAAGCAAAAGCAACAGGCACCTTTTCCAAACAAGCTCTTTGAGTCACTTACCCTCCACCAGCGAGGTGAGCAAGGTAACGTTAGCAGCTTTACGCCTCCCGGCTGGCAGGTTTAATCCTATTTTGTCCAGTTTCTCCCTCAGAGATCTCCCTCCGTTTTTAGACTTCGCCCTGCTCCGCACAAAAAAAAGACACTGAGAAATGGGGCTGGTGGGGGGCACCCACTCCCGCTTCAGCTCCCACCCACAGATTGCCCCAACACATTGCCTGCCCCCAAAGGGGAGTAAAAACCATGGGGGACGTGGTTGTGGGGGGCTGAAGAGCGGGTGTTGCTGAGTCTGAGGCATAAGGATGGGGCTTTGGATGGCTCCATGTTCAGGGAATGGTGGCCGTCACTAAGGCCTGGATCTGCCCCTAGGCTGGCAGGGAGCTCAGGGCATGTTGGGGCCAAGACTGGACCCCTGAGGTAGCCACCTGAGTGCTCAAGGTGCCATGGATCCTGGAGAAGGGTTCTCCCAGGCATCGGCCTGGGCGTTACGGGGCAGATGGATGTGTAAGACCAGCAGCCCCCATCACTGCCACAGAACATCCCTGCCCTCACACACTAATCCCTACGTGGCCCATATGTGGCTTTTCGGTAGAGCCGGGCTGTGGAGGTGGGAGCTGGATTAATTAATTAATCCTGGATGTTATTCCCTGCCTGGGCACTGTGGAATTGCCTGGGTGAGGTGACGGGACTAGGGCGGTGGGTAGCAGGGTGGGCACCCCCCAGGTGTAGTGGCGGGAACCCACCCA
>NW_010341463.1:0-3232 GCF_000700745.2 Antrostomus carolinensis
CCGAGGAACGCTGCCACCACGACCGCTGCCTCTACCCTCAACCTGCCCCCTCCTGTCTCGGCCTCTGCTGCTCTACCCGGGGCTGGGGTGGATTTGAGCCTCCCCAAGCCAAAGAAGAGGACGGAGCCGGTGCGGATCACGGTGCCGGAGTTGCACAAGGGAGATGTGAGTATGAAACAAACCACCAGCTCTGTCTGGGGGGGGACCCTCTGCTCAAGCCCTCCTGAGAAGGAACGCCTTCGTGCGTGAAATCCTCTCCCCGGAGCAATCCCCGTGTGGATTTGTTTGCCCATAAAGCACAGCATCTCTTTCCTCGCTGTCACCCATCATCATATAGCAAGGTACCAAAACCCATTCTTGTGGCATCTATGGAGAGATTTGTCCTGGCTGCCAGCCCTAATCCTAAAGCGCTTTGCAGAATTAAACTGATACAGAAACCTTATTTATAATCATAATGCAGCAAAACCCAGATTATCTGCACCCTTATTTCTTACTGAAGTTAACGAGTTGATGATGTGGAGCTGTGCGGCCTTATCCCAGAAAAATCTCTCCTTTTGTTTCCTGTGCAAGCCGTAGATTTTCCTGTCAATTTATTGATTATTTATCTAAAGGCTTCAGGTGTCCTCCAGAGCTTTAGGTAATAATTTAGCTCTTAGCTTGTGGGTTTTTTGTGTGTTTGCAGTTGCCTTACGGGGCTCCTGAGCACTGAGTCCAGTGCACGAGCAGGGAAGGACATGTCCCTGCCCTTTTTTTTTTTTTGAGTGCCCCTATTGATCAACTTTCCTTCTCTCCCCTCTGCTCTTTCACTTTGGGATGGGGCTGTTGTAGTGTGGAGGTGACGGCTGTGTGGCTACAGCTGCGTCTGGCCTCGGTCGCTGGCTCTGGTGAGACACCTCTGACTGGAGGAAGAGCTGAACTGTGAAGCTCAGGGTCATTTCCATGGGGACAGGTAGCTGGAGGAAGAGGTTTGACTGGATGGATTTTGAAATGGCTTCAATTAATAGTGCTCTGCCAGCAATCTTGGGCCTGGGGGAGCTGAAACGAAGTCAGTGCATCTTGTTTTGCTGGAAGAGCAGTCTGTGGGGAGTGAGGGTGAGAGGACACGGGCTTCCCGGCACTCCCTGAGCCACGCTGCGCTGCTCAACGCTCACCAGCCCAGTTTGACACATCCCAGAGCCAGATCTCCTCATTCCACGGCTTCCAAACACAGCAGAGGCGCACTGGGCAGTGGGACACACGGCTCCTCCTGTCAGACAGACGGATGAGGGATGGATATCCCATTCATGGACCAGTTAGAACAAGTCCAGAGAAGGGCCACCAGGATGATGCGAGGGCTGGAGCAGCTCTGCTGTGAGGACAGGCTGAGAGAGTTGGGGCTGTTCAGCCTGGAGAAGAGAAGGCTCCGGGGAGATCTTATAGCGGCCTCCCAGTACCTGAAGGGGCTCCAGGAAGGGTGGGGAGGGACTTTGGCCAAGGGCAGGGAGTGACAGAACAAGGGGGGATGGCTTGAAAGTGTCAGAGGGGAGATGGAGATGAGATGTGAGGGAGAAATTGTTTGGTGTGAGGGTGGTGAGACAGTGTCCCAGGTTGCCCAGAGAAGCTGTGGCTGCTCCTCCCTGGAAGTGTTCTCGGCCAGGCTGGATGAGGCTTTGAGCAACCTGGTCTAGTGGAAGGTGTCCCTGCTGCTGGCAGGGGGGTTGGAACTGGATGAGCTTTAAGGTCCCATCCAACCCAAACCATTCTATGATTCTCTTATCCCCACTTTTTGCTTACTCACTTTCTTGCAGCATTTTGGAACGGGCGCTTCATAATAAAGCAAATCAGTTATTGAAATAAACTCAAAACGAAAGGAGATTTGTTCCTCCTATTTATCTCCCCCATCCGCCTTCCAGTGTCTTGGCTTTGAACAGAAATACTGCAGGTTGGCAGCGTCAAGGGAGCGAATAAATGTTGAAGGAAGAAAGAAGAACCTTAAAACCAGAGCTGATCCGAGCGATTCCTCTTTGGGATATCTGGAAGTCACTTGGCCTGTGACTGATAAACTCCCTTGTTCCCTTTTTCTCCTTAAAATACTTCCCTTTCTCCTTAAAATACCCCCTGTCCCTGTTATTTGCACCCCTGGAGTCACTCCTGGGCTCTCTGCTTTATCTCCTCTCTCCCACAACACGCAGGTTTTATGGCCACTTTCTGCCTCGCCTTGATTTCTGCATCTTCTTTGTCTTTCTCCTGTTTTCTAAGTTAGACAGTAAACTGGCAGAAGACCTCGTTTCCTGTAATCTCTTTAAAGTGCTCTGCAAAGCTATAAAACAATAAAGATGTTAAAGGGTTTTTACTGATGCCAGAGGAGACCAGACTTGCTGCTCAAGATTTTAAATGGATCTTTAGCGACTCCGACGTGATTCTCCGTTCATCCCCGCGGTGAATTTTTCCACCCTCACTTCGTGTGGTTTTGTGCTTCCCCTCTCTTAATACAACGTTGGCTGGTACTTTGAAAGAGAGCGCTGGCCTTTACACCACGCAGCTCGTGTTCTTTGCCTTGCTTTAGGTTTATTTTCTTGTCATTTATTTAAAAAAGTGTTTTTGCTGCTGGCTCTCTAAATGAGAATTTCTGGCAGGAACCAAATCTGTAGAATCTTGAGTTTCTCCACCTGCTCACTCTGCTTTGGAGCACCACTAAAAAGCCACCTTGAAAATTTTGGGTTAGTGAATCCTTTTTTTCTCGTTCTGTAAGTTGCATGAATGAACTCAAGTTGGAGATGATTTTTCAGAGGTGATGCTGACTTGTTTGCAAAGCTTATTTTTCTGCTTCTGCCCAGACCGCAGCAGACCCAGCTATCGCTAAATACAGTGGCAAGTGCTGTGGGTCCTGCTTTCGCTGTGGACAGTTTGTTTATCTCTCACAGCAGTAACCAGAGCAGGCTTTTATCTTGCTTTGCCCTGGCACAGATACATCAGCAAGACTGTGAAAAAGAGCCTGACCGCATCCCACTGTTGATTTTGAGCTCAGCTCTCTGAGGTCTTGTGTCCAGTTCTGGAGCCCCCAACATAAGAAAGACACGGACCAGTTAGAACAAGTCCAGAGGAGGCCACCAGGATGATGCGAGGGCTGGAGCAGCTCTGCTGTGAGGACAGGCTGAGAGAGTTGGGGCTGTTCAGCCTGGAGAAGAGAAGGCTCCAGGGAGATCTTCTAGAGACCTCCCAGTACCTGAAGGGGCTACAAGAAAGCTGGGGA
>NW_010341463.1:3459-4783 GCF_000700745.2 Antrostomus carolinensis
GGTTGGAACTGGATGAGCTTTAAGGTCCCTTCCAATCTAAACCATTCTATGATTCTTGGCAGATTATAAATCCAGATCTGTGTTACCACGATTCTTTGTCTGGTTTGAACTGAAAATTAATAAATTGTATAGTGGGCAGGTTTTTGGTATTTTTTTTTCCTTTTATTTTAATATCTGGAGTTGTGCTAAGCTCTGTTTTTTCTTTCTCAGTCAGATTCGGAGGAAGATGAACCAGCAAAGAAGAAAATTACTGTTCAGGTAAATACCTAGAATATTCAGTTAAAGACATTTCACAGGAAAGAAGCGTTTGACTGTGACAGGTCTTGGGCTTCCACCAACGAGCCCCTCTGATTAGCACGTGCCTTTTGATGTATAAAATTCCTAAAATCCCCTGGGGTGGCGAGTCCCCTTTTTTTTTTTTGAGGGGGCAATTTAATACATTTAAGTCTCAGGGAAAACAGGCATTAATTTGGGAAGTTGACAGATATTTACCAGTACCACGTTTCCCTTTAAAAGTCCCACTGGCCTTTTGTACAAGAAAGCCCTGCAGCGTGTTCAAAGCAGCAAACTGATTGTGCTGAGCAATGGGAAACCCATTAATGTCGTTAGAATTGGAGGAGATAATTGGCAGGGAGTCAGGAAAACTAAATAGTCTCTCACTCATTTCTTTTATTTCTCTGAATCATTTGCCTTGTATGAAATTCAACCAGGGATGCGGCGAGGGCTCTGGCTTATCCGCTTTGCTTCCTCAACCCAAAAATTTGACAGTGAAAGAGACCAATCGGTTACTTTTGCCCTACGCTTTCTCGAGGAAAGCGGGAGAAAACGCTTCCGACTCCAAGCCCAATAAAGCTCCAACCTCTTCAACCTCCAAAACAAAACCTCTGTCCAAGCCAGCTGTGCCCACAACTCCTTCTCCATCTGCTATCAAAGCCGCTGCGAAGAGCGCTGCCCTGCAGGTAACCAAGCAGATCACGCAGGAAGAAGATGACAGCGATGAAGAGGTCGAACCAGAGAACTACTTCTCCTTGTCTGACAGGAGCGAGCCCAGCGTCGCGGCTGCCGAGACGTACGTGTACTCTGGCACGGTGGTGGCAGAGGACCCACCTCCTGGGACAGAGACAGAACCCCAATTCCAAGACGCTGCTGCTAACGCCCCTCTGGAATTCAAGACGGCGGCGGGTTCCAGCGGTTCTCAGCACGGCTGGGCACCCAAACCCGGAGAAGATTACGGCAACGAGCCGTACAGCCAGTTCCCTGCCTACGGTGAGGCCGGTGCATATTATCAGGTGGGTTCACAGAATCACAGGATGTCAGGGATTGG
>NW_010341464.1:0-682 GCF_000700745.2 Antrostomus carolinensis
ATTCTGTGATTCTGTGATTCTGTGATTCATAGAGAAAATAAACAATCACATGTGTTTCTGTGTGGAATTTACTGAAGTTTGAGAAAGGAAGTTTCTAATTGATATTATAAGCTAAAGTGGCATCCCCTTCTTCCTTTTCAAGTAACAGTGCACCTGTATATATTGTTTATGTAGAAATACATCTGGGATAAGAACTCCAGTAGATACACTGGTTTATGGAAGACAGCTGAAGATCTGGCATTAGATATAATTTAAAAATTTGGTTTAATAAAGAGCTCATTTTTGAAAAAAATGGGTGTGGTGGGTTGGCCCTGGCTGGGTGCCAGATGCCCACCAAAGTCCACTCTATCACTCCCCCTCCTCAACTTGGGGGGGGGAGAAAAATATAACACCTTCCCTCTCCCTTCTTCTCGGGCTTAGCTTCTTTCCTGATTCCTCCCTCCTTCCCCTCAGTGGCACAGGCGGACAGGGAACAGGAGTTGTGGTCAGTTTCTCACACATTGTTTTTGCCCCTTCTTCTTCCTCAGGGGGAGGACTCCTTCCCCTGCACCAGCATGAGGTCCTTCTCACAGGAGACAGTACTCCATGAACTTCTCCAACATGAGTCCTTCCTATGAATGACAGTTCTTCTCGAACTGCTTTATCATGGGCCTTTTCCATGGGGTGCGGTCCTACAGGAACA
>NW_010341465.1:0-1563 GCF_000700745.2 Antrostomus carolinensis
CCAACCCAAACCAGTCTGGGATTCTGTGCTGTGCCCTGAGATATGACCAAGCATTGACTGGGAGATGTTGGCCCAAACCCAGCACAGGCAGTAGAGAAAAACTTCACATGACAACAGCCAGCACCCAGACCCTGTTCTCTTTACAAGTGAAGCTGTAGCCCATGTGTTGGGGGCAGAAAGACACACATCCTCTGCCCAACACATTTCTAAACATCTCAATGAACAGAGCGTGAGGATTTTTTGACTCAGTAACATCTTAAGCAGCTGTGGTTTGTTACTTATTTCTGCTCTGTCTGGTTTGCGTTCACACCTTGGGAATTAGGGTCTATTTGCTGGTTCAGATCAGACTGGAGAGCTTGAGGTCTGCTAGCACCTCATCAGATGTTTTGGTATGAGATTCCTGCTAACCTAAAAAAAAAAACAAACCAAAACCATGGGAATTGGGTATGGATTTCATGGTAGTTCTGCGCTGTGGAAATCACCTTCTTAGTGCTCTACTGCAATTTAAGGGACAGTTCACAGAATGTCCTTTGAACACAAATGAAGGGTCTGGAGCACAAGTGTGCTGAGTTCCCTTGTGGCTGAGGGAACTGGGGGTGTTGAGCCTGGAGAAAAGGAGGCTGAGGGGAGACCTTGTGGCTCTGTGCAAGTCCCTTGGAGGAGGGTGGAGAAAGGTGGGGGTGGGTCTGTTCAACCAAGGACCAAGGGACAGGACAAGAGGAAATGGGCTCCAGTTGTGGCCAGGGCAGCTGAGATGGGATGTGAGGAAGAATTTCTTTGCTGAAAGGGTTCTGAGGCATTGGAAGGGGTTGCCCAGGGCAGTGGTGGAGTCCCCATCCCTGGAGGGATTGAAGAGTCGTGTAGACACAGTGCTGAGGGACATGGGTCAGTCATAGGGGACTGGTCAGTGTTGGGTTCATGGTTGGACTTGATGAGCTTAAAGGGCTTTTCCAATCCAGGACATTCTGGGATGCTGTGACACAGTATGAACTGAACACACCATGGCACGTGGCTACCAGACCAAAAAGGTTTTGCAGACCCCAGTCTATTCCAATCATCAAAGTCAGAGACATGTTTGGCATAAGGTGGGGAGGGGTGTTGCATGAGGAACATTATATGAGGGAAATACAGGCATGAAAATATTGTGTAACCGGGAAGGAAAAGGTTGGAGGAGAAGCAAAACAGGGCAGCTAAAGTGGGAAAATTCCAATGAGAAGTAAAAGCTGTGGGAGAACTTTTCTGCCCAGAATCTCAGAATTGCCTAGATTGGAAAAGACCTTTAAAGATCATCAAGTCCAATCATTAACCAATGATGGAGGATTAACCAAGATGGTTAATGATGGAGCATTAACCAAGATGGTTAATGATGGCAGGACAGGGATGGAGTCTCTTGTAGGAACAGCTCATTGAATCTGGAAGTTTTTTGATGTTCCAGACAAACTGAAGGAAAAACTTCTTTCCTGTGAGGGTGTTGGAGCCCTGGGACAGGCTGCCCAGAGAGGGTGTGGAGTCTCCATCTCTGGAGATGTTCAAACCCACCTGGACACTTTCCTGTGCAACCTG
>NW_010341465.1:1581-5649 GCF_000700745.2 Antrostomus carolinensis
GGTTGGACTGGATGATCTCCTGAGGTCCCTTCCAACCCCCACTATTCTGTGATTCTGTGATCCCTCTAGCACAGTCCCCTGTCTCTGGCCAAGAACCAAGATCTAGGAAGGCTTCACAGAAACATCTGGACATACCTTAGGGTCTTTTCAGGGGGTTGCAACAACAACCTCAAGGTGGTTTGCTCAGGAGAAAGGCACTGCATGGTGGGCACATCTTCACAGGAGGTCTGCTGTGGTAGCTGGTAGCCTGTAAATCTCTATTAATTCAGTAGTATCCTGTGCATGGACTTGGGAAATAGAAAGGAAAGAAAAACAGATTAAAATGTGTTTAGTGAAGGTAGCACTTGTCAGGACTCCACTTTTACAGAAAAAAAAAGGGAAAAAAAGAAAAATAAAGAATAAAAAAGAATAAAAAAGAAAAAAAAAGAAAAAAAAGAAAAAATAAAGAATAAAAAAGAAAAATAAAGGATAAAAAAGAAAAATAAAGAATAAAAAAGAAAAAAAAGGGAAAAAAAGAATAAAAAAGAATAAAAAGAATAAAAAAGAATAAAAAAGAATAAAAAAGAAAAAAGAATAAAAATAATAAAAAAGGGAAAAAAAGAAGAAAAAAGGAAAAAAGAATAAAAAAGAATAAAAAAGGGGGGAAAAAAGAAGAAAAAAGGTAAGAAATTAAAAAAGGAAAAATCACTAAAAGTCTCTGTTGGTTTTTGCATAACAAACCGGGGAAATCTATGGCTTGAGCTGGAAGAAAAGGACAAAACCTGGTGCAGATAGAGAGCTGATGTCAGCTGTCATCCTCCTTTAGAAAAACCAGGGACAATGGCAGTGAATTAGGACAAGTCTGAAAGACATCTGGGTACTGGGAGCTTGGGTGTCCTGAGTGAAAGGCTTGGAAGGCCAGGTCATTATCTCCAAAGTGAGGTCTCCTTTGTCAATCCTGTCACCACTCCTCCACCCACATCATTGCTGGGCCCCAAATTCTTGGTGGCCAAGAAAACAAAAGCAGCTTCTGCCACACTGGGAGGAGAGGAAAGCAAGAAAAGAAAAGAGAGGGAGGGCTGGGAGAGAGAAACTCATCTCAATGCTCTATCAGATAAGGACTGTTGAAATAAGCCTCTTTTTTTCCTTTTTTTTCCTTTTTTTCCTTTTTTTTTCTTCTTTTTCTTTTTTTTTTTTTCCTCTTTCCATAGTTCCCTCTCTGAGCAACAGCAATGAGAGGAAACAGATAATTAAAAGGCTTTTTAAAATGACCCCACTGTTGTCCCAGGGCTGAGAAGGTGTGCTGGCAGGACCCCATGGAAGCAGACCTTTATCTCTTCCTAGACCTTTATCTCTTCCTAATGACTCGAAATGAAAAGCTTTGGGGGGTTTTTTTTTGTTGTTGTTTTGTTTTTTTTTCCTCAAGCCCTGGGCTCAGCCTCCCACCCCTGGGAAGATTTCATTCTCAAGGCCAGGAGAATAAGTCCTCTTATCTATTTGCAGGCTGTAGATAAATGGCCAGCACTGTTGTGACTGGGGTTTTTGTATCTCCACCACCCTAAATGTCCTGGGCTGCTAATGAAAGCTGGAGGAATTGATCTCAGATACAAACATTTCCTCCTTTCCCTCCCTTCCTACCCTTTCTTATAAAGATTTCTCTGTTTTTTAAAGAATTCTTGTGGGATATAAAACAGTCTCAATCTTTCAACCTTCCTGCCCTCGCTCCTTCCTGAAGGATCTTGCTGCAGGTTGACCCAAGGTGCTTCCAAATCCCAACCAACCTTGGCACAGCTGAAGTGGGGTGCAGCAGATCCTGCATTTATATCTCATTGTTTGGCTCAGGTCATCAGAAATATTTCTGTTCATGCCACCAGTTCCCTCCTGCACAATGGGTAAGTCCTTCCCCCTCCTTCAGAACCCGTGCCTCAGTTTCCCCATTCCAAGAAGGGATGACAACCTCTTTGCTGACCATCAAAGGGGGCTTTGCTCCACTGAGACAGAGACAACGAGGAAAATCTTCCTCTTCAGCCAGCTGAGAGCAGAGACTTGGGTTGGAAATGAGTTTTTCCCAACACCAGGGACAACCAGCTGCCACACAGCCAATAGCTCTGTCCCCAGCTGTGTCACCATGAAGGAGATACCACCACTACTACAGCACGGTGCACAGTGCTGGCTCCATGGAATAGGTGGGTTTTGTCTTCAAAAATCTGAATTTACAGTCTAAATGAAACAATAAAGAGCTCAGAATCATCCAGCTATTTATGAAAGCACAAATATTTATTGTTTTATCTCCCTATTCACAGGGACAGAGGTTCTTACTTGTTCTCACTTTTTTTTTTTTTAACATTATTTACTTATTTTACTGAATGTCTGTGTAATTTTTGAAGGAGGATTAGCAGCCAGATTGCTCTGCCTTGCACTGCTACCTGACGGCCAGGGGAAGAAAAGATAGTAGATAGAAAAAAAAATCTTAGTTTCCTGGCCAAGAACATTTGAGAGTATTATAAATATTTTTTATTATTTATTATATAAATATTTAGAGTATTATATATATTTATTTACTGCTCCTGTTATACTTACTAGCAGTTTACTTCAGCCCAGTCTACCTGCTAGGCTCAAGCTGAGCATCATCCTGAAGTCCATACCATCTGCAAACACTCATACCTTGTCCCAAGAGATGTGCCTGGCAGATGACAGGCTCTGTTCCCACTCACCCCACTTTTCCCTGCTATATTTGTGAAACTTTCCCCAGTGATTGTGCCCCATATATGAGGAACACTGTCCTGGTGTGAGCTGGGCCAGAGCTGGGGCTGTTCAGCAGCTGGAGCAGCGCTGGGGTTGGGGTTCAGCTGGGATTTGTCAGCAGAAGAACATCGAGACCACACTGATGTTTGCATTTGTCACTGGAAGTTGAAGGACGTTGTGTTTTGCTGCTCTCCAAGATCTCAGGGGTGAGGAATATTGACCTGACTCAGCTCCATGGGCATTGGGCTCTGCCAAGGGGCTGTTCCATCTCCTGTCCCCCATGGGCAGGAGATCCATGAGGGGCTCTTCCTCTCTTGCTCTCTCTGGCTTTGGCTCGGGCTCTGGCTCTCCCGGGATTGCGGTTTCGGGTCGGGATTGTGGCTCCTGCAGGATCGTGATCTGGGAACGGGCCGGGCTTGGTGGGCGGGTGCTGAGCAATGGCACTAGGTGTCACTCATTTGCATATTCTTTTACTGTTATTATTATCATTATTATTTTAATATCAGTATTATTATAAGTTTTATTTTATTTCAGTGATTGAATTGCTCTTCTCTCCCCCTACGAGTCTCCTTCCCCTTTGCCCCCCAATTCTCTCCCCTGTCCCCTGGGTGGGCAGTGAGCGAGCGGCTGGGTTTGGCTGCCAGCCCAGTGCTCCCAGTGACACCAGCACGCAGGGTTTTTAGCATTTCTTGCCTTGGTACAGACCTCATCATCCTGCTCCTCCAGCCCCTGCTGCACTTTCTTTCCCGGTAAACTGTGAGAGGAATTATTTGGGACTTCATTTCTGTTCCTCCCCTCACATCTGTAAATCTCTGCACAACTTTCCTGCAGAAGTGCCCATCTGGCAAATCCAGGGGAAACCTTTTCCCTGCACGTGAAGAGATTGGGGCAGAGAGCTGGGAAGGAGAAACAGGCAGAAGCTGGGAAGAAAACTCCTGAATCTTGGCAAACATTTGAGGTAGAAGAAGGAAAAGATGAAAGGAATAAAAATGTGGTGTAGTCTGAGATGCTAATTAATGTAAAAACACAGTTCACTTGGTCCAAGACAGATTTTTTTACTGAGTGGAGACAGTTTTTATCTGCCCTTTGCAGCTCTGGCTGCTCTTCTTCCCCTTGGCATCTGGTGACCTGTTTAGGACATTGGTGCACGTGCACTCACACCCCCCTGGACAGCACAGGCAGAGGTGGAGGTAGCGGTGGGTTTGTTGCAGAGTTAATTACTCTCCTCACAAGATATAATCATTTCCCAGATGCCTTCAGGAATCTCCTGTTTTTATTTTGCTAAAGCATCATAGAACCTCAGACTGGTTTGCGTTGGGAGGGACCTCAAAGCTCATCCAGTTC
>NW_010341466.1:0-504 GCF_000700745.2 Antrostomus carolinensis
GCCAGCAACCTCACCGGCCCAGCACCTCCTGGCCCCCCCACACGCTGGCCTGCCCCACGATGCCCACCTCAAACCCGAGCACCACTACGCCTTCAACCACCCCTTCTCCATCAACAACCTGATGTCCTCCTCTGAGCAGCAGCACCACCACCCTCACCACCACCACCACCACCACCACAAAATGGACCTGAAGGCCTATGAGCAGGTGATGCACTACTCAGGCTAAGCCTCTCCCATGCCCGGCAGCCTGGCCATGGGGCCCGTAACGAACAAAAACGGCTTAGAGTCCTCCCCTTTAGCTGGAGAGACTTCTTACTACCAAGGTGTGTATTCCCGGCCCATCATGAACTCCTCCTAAAAGGGGTGAGGGCAAAACCTCCCCTGGTGAGAGGGGAAAGCCCCTCCATACCCCCACGCAGCCCCCGAACAGAGCAATGGACTATGAACGCTGTTGAGCACGGTACATATACATATATATATATCTCTATTTTTTTTTCCGTTGGC
>NW_010341466.1:531-821 GCF_000700745.2 Antrostomus carolinensis
TTTTCCGTTGTCTCCAGATGTTTGCACCCGTTGGGGAAACAGCAGCCGTGTGTCTTGCAAGCATCTCGGCCCGTGCCAAGGGCAGGCGTGTTGGTCCCTCCCTCGGCCCAAAGCCACCCGTGCTTGGGTAGTGGGCTGCGATTCCCTTGGTTTGCCTTGTGGGGTGGTTTGTTTTGGTGGGGAGGGGCGGATTGGGGGTGAGGGGACGGGGAGAGTGGGGTTTCCATTGGGCTTATTTTTTTTTCGTTGTCGTCGTCGCAAGGAGGTATAAATATATTTTTTTCGTGTGG
>NW_010341467.1:0-209 GCF_000700745.2 Antrostomus carolinensis
CTGCTCACCCGCCGGCCCTTCCTGGTGGCCTGGAACGTGCCCACCCAGGACTGCAAGCCCCGCTTCCAGGTGCCCCTCGACTTGAGCCTCTTTGACCTGCAGGCCTCCCCCAACGAGGGCTTCGTGGGGCAGAACCTCACCATCTTCTACAAGGAGCGCCTGGGGCTCTACCCCTACTACACTGCCCAGGGCGTGGCTGTCAACGGTGG
>NW_010341467.1:371-1940 GCF_000700745.2 Antrostomus carolinensis
AGCATCTGGTGCACCGGCGGCAGCCCACCTGGACCATCAAGGAGGTGAACAAGCAAGCGGTGTATGAGTTTGAGTCGGCCGCCCGGCAGTTCATGGTGAGCACCCTGCGTGTGGCCAAGAGCTTCCGCCCCAAGCAGCTCTGGGGCTTCTACCTCTTCCCTGACTGCTACAACCATGACTACAGCAAGAACAAGGAAAGCTACACTGGGCAAACCGGCGGCAGCCCACCTGGACCATCAAGGAGGTGAACAAGCAAGCGGTGTATGAGTTTGAGTCGGCCGCCCGGCAGTTCATGGTGAGCACCCTGCGTGTGGCCAAGAGCTTCCGCCCCAAGCAGCTCTGGGGCTTCTACCTCTTCCCTGACTGCTACAACCATGACTACAGCAAGAACAAGGAAAGCTACACTGGGCAATGCCCAGACGTGGAGAAGACACGCAATGACCAGCTGGCATGGCTCTGGAGGGAGAGCATGGCCCTCTACCCCTCCATCTACCTCGACCTGCTCCTGGCTTCTACTCCCAACAGCCGCAAATTTGTGCGGGCACGGGTGATGGAGGCCATCCGCATCTCGCAGCAGCACCACGACGGCTACTCCCTGCCTGTCTTTGTCTACACTCGACCCACCTACATCCGCAAGCTGGATGTGCTCAGCCAGGTAGGGCCATGCCACTGGGACATCCTCATCCCAAGCCCTGGGCTCGGGTCAGCCAAAGTGGTCTCTCTGCCCATGTTCCATCCCAGTCCACAGAGTGGGATGGCTCTGGAGGCAGGTGGCTGCTCTCATGGTGTCAACAGCACCCCATGGTTTGGCTGTCCCCATGTGGGGTGGGCAGCAGCATCCTTAGGCATGGGTCTGGCCCTGCCTCCCTCCTTTCAAGGCAGGAGTCATGTTATGGGGACCCCCAGCTCAGCCCCTCTTATGGGCAAAGTGTCTGGTAGCAGGACTGGCACCAATGGTCACTGTCACCAGGCAGGTGCCTGGGAGGCACTCCAGGACTGCTGGGTCCTGGAAGCCAGGACCACAGGGTATGTGAGCCCACAGCCCCTGTGCTGCGCTGGCTTAGCCCCTGCGGCGAAAGGCAGCATTGGGAAGCCTTGTCCCCAAGGAGCTGGGACAGTCCCCTCTCCCCGTGGCCAGGAGCAGGGATGGGTCTTGCCTCCCAGACCCTGCAGCGGGCTCTTTGAGGTGCACTATGCTGGGGGGGTATGGGTGCTTTGTGGGGTCTATGGGCACTAACTGGGCTCTGTCCCCACAGCCGGACCTGATCTCCACCATCGGAGAGAGCGCGGCACTGGGTGCAGCTGGGGCCATCTTCTGGGGCGATGCAGACTACACTAAAAACCGGGTAGGTTTGGGGTCAGCGTGCCCCTGGGGAGGTAGATGATGAGTGGAGGGTCATCTGCCCCCAGAGGGGGACCAGTGGCTCACGGCTGGGATGGATTCTCCATCTGGGATGCTTTTCTCCCTGGGGCACCCAACACACCCCTAATGCCCCCCTTCCCCCAGGACTCATGCCAGATCATCAAGAACTACCTGGAGGAGGACCTGGGCCGCTACATCGTGAACGT
>NW_010341468.1:0-458 GCF_000700745.2 Antrostomus carolinensis
AGAGGTGGCTTTATGTGGGGAACTTTCTTTTCTACAAGCTCTGCATACAGTGCTTAACAATTCAACAGGTGAGAGGAGAAAGGGATGGACCACACATAAGCAGTTAAGAAGAAATTTTAGCTGGCATGTTTGCCATCATCAGCTATGGCTCCCACAAGTAGAACAATAACTTCAGGTTAAAAAAAAGAAAAAAAAAAGAAAAAGAAAAAAGCATTGTCACTCTGAAGAAGCGCTATTGTTGCAGGAAATGGAAGAGCATTAGCTGGTGAAATCCTTTTGCTGCTTATTTGAGGTATTCACAGGTTTTTCCAGTAAATCTCTTCCGTAAATTTTCTACACTCAAAGATCTCCTCCTCCAAGCCCAGGAGCGGTGCATCCCAACAAAGAAGAAGGCAGGCAAAAACAACAGAAGGACTTCATGGATGGGCAGAAAGATTCTGAACAAACTTAAGATCAAA
>NW_010341469.1:0-935 GCF_000700745.2 Antrostomus carolinensis
CCCAGCTCTGTATATAAGCTCAGGCCAGGGGGCTTGTTTCTCACTGCAGGGCTAGCTGTGTTGTAGATTGTTTTGTTAGTCTTGCTGTTTTCATGCTTTGTTTTTCCTTGGGTGGTATTGTTGGACCCCTACTTAGGTTGTGTGGGGCTATGCAAGTGGGGGAGGTGTTTTTTGGTTTCCTGTCCTCAGTAGGTTTAAGTTTGTTTGTCCTTCAGTTTTAATGTAACCTGCCTGCATAAGGTGAGTTAGTGGCAGTACATAACTTTTTTATTTATTTTGCCTCTCCAGGCTGACAAAATAAGACTGGAGTGTGTTGTTTTTAAAGCATGCCTGTTAATATTTCCTTTGCTTGTTACACTTAGCAATCCTCACTCTGGTTCTAGCATTGTGGCAGAACTCCTTGTTCTCCTGATCTCTGGCAGGGTTTCTATTCCCTATTTAAGTCTAGTTCAGGCAAAAGGGCTGTTTTGGTGACCTGTGCCCATGGAGGGGTGCTGTGAGGAACCCCCTGAGAGTACTGCCCTGTGTCTCTGGTGCTGCTGCTCTGCTGCACTCCAGTTATGAGATTGGTGCTTCTTAGTCCTGCTCTCAGATGCTGAGGCCTCCCTTCTGCTGTCCCTGGCCCAGGGAATGTTTTCCCAGGCACAGACAGGGTATTTAAGGCCTGTAGCTGAAATCCTGGATTTAATTTTGAAGGGAAAATGTGCTGAGCATGTGAAAATGCCCTTACACTTGGTAGGAGCACAAACTTAAGAGTAGGTGCCTTCATCTACTGGTTTGCAAATATAGTTAGTATTTGTAGTTATTTCAGTTAGCATGTGAGCTGTACTTCCCTGGTGGGAACAGATGGGCTGTGTCAAGGTGGGATGGAGCTGTGACTCACTTGTTCAGCTTTGGCTGCCAAGTCTTGGAGCAGGAGCAGCCCTGGTTTGACA
>NW_010341470.1:0-214 GCF_000700745.2 Antrostomus carolinensis
CCCCCCCGGCGGGCTCCTCGCCAGAAAGTGCCTGCGCCTCCCGAGGTGACAAACTGCCCCTTCGGCGGGGGGTGCTTTCACACCGTGAGCTGGTGGTTTATTCCGTGGGCACGCACGGGAGCATGGGATAATTTCATCTGAAGTCAACTCTTAAACATGCCTTATATTTTTTCCCGGCCACACGATTTAGTAACGATTTAGTACGGCTTGTGTT
>NW_010341470.1:253-19968 GCF_000700745.2 Antrostomus carolinensis
GTGCCACCTCTGCCTCCCGGGCCCACGAGCGTGCAGAGATACGTGTTCGAGGCAACACAGAAGCGTCGTTCTGTTTAAAATTAAAAGGAAGCCGTTTGCTCAAGCTAGAGAAACGATCCCAAGGATGAGGTGTGATTCAACACCTTGTTCAAACTGGCAAACCCTTCTTTTTAGAAAATCTGTTTTGTTTTCAGTAGCAGGAGTGCTTTTAAAAAACATATTTCAGACATGGGTTGGTAAGTCACAAAATTCACCAGGAGCCACGGCATTTGATGGTGCCTGTCAAAGAACCACTGGAGCAGAGTAACTGTTACGGTTGAGCCAACGAACCTGTTACTCTCCCCTCCTCCCTGAATCACGGCGGAGAGCGTTAATGTTATTTAAATATGGTTCATTGTTCCTATAAAAATATTTTCCGAAAATGAGTAACAACAATGGAGGAAATCGAGTATAAGGCTGGATTTAGGCCCGCAGCATATATTTAGTGACAGATCATACATCTACATACACATGCTGTCTATTGTGAAAACACTTTTTCAGACATGTGATGACACCTAACTATATAGTTAGTGCAACATATGCATAAGTGCATAGTAACTGATCAAATTTTAAAGCACTGGTTTTGTCATGTTTATTTTCCCAAATGCCAAAGGTGATTATACCTTATTATAGGTTGGCTGCTCGTCAAATTTCAGAGTTGCTTTGCCTTTAAGTCATTTCTGTGTTTTCCAAATCCTGCAAAGGATTCAACCCGCAAACTTATAGTGTTTAGCCCACGTATTTTAGAAAAACCTTTTTTTTTTTTTTCAGTTTTTTTTTTTTTAAAAAAAAAAGCAAAATAGTTCCAGTTCAACCTAATAACTTGCATGCCACGTTTCAGCTTGGAACAGCTTTATCCGGCAGCGTTACACAACTCGGCTACAGTAGTTGCCCTGCAATAAGGGAGAGCACCCTGCCTTGGAGAAGCAGAGATTATATAATGGTGAGAAGCAGCCAGGGACGCAGGGCAAATGGACATGTTTAAATGGGAGCCAAAACAAAAGAAGTGCCCGAGAACACTGAAACATTTTCTTTTTCTTTCCTTGGCGTCTGAAAAAAAAAAAAAAAAAAAAAAAGAGAGGGAGCCAGACTGGCACCCATCCTACTAAAGGAAATGGATTTATTACCCAGGCTTTCTTCTAAGGATTTGTTAAAAAATCTTGCAGTCCTTGCTTTTTTATTTTGTTAAGAGTATAGGTGTTATTCCCTGACTTCTATTGGTATATGCAGATGTTGAAACAAAAAAAAATAGCTTTCCTTTGTCAGATGCCAAATGTGAAAACTGCAAAGAAAGCTGCTGCTGGGGACTTTAGGAAGCCCTGGTGTGTTTGTAGTTCAGCCTGGCTTGTTCTGCAGGATAAGGGTTGTGTTGACCTTTCTTGGCCCCACATGGCATTGCTGACACTCCCCTCACCTTCTTGGTAGGGCTGTGCCACATCTGTGCCCCATGTCACTGATGTTCTTGCAGCTCAAAACTTAGCAGTGAATACAGACAGCAGTTTGCAGTGAGGGGTGAGGGACATGGAGGTAGAGAGTGACAAAACCAGAGCCTTCAAAACGCCGCATTTGCTCAGCAAGTGGGGCCCTGTGACTCACAACACAAGAGGCAGAGCTATGCTCTGCCGCAGGGATTTTGACTACTGCATGCTATCGGCGGGGCCCAGGTCTGCCAAGGGTTGGAGGAGGGATGAAGGCTGATGAGATGATGCTATGCACTTTCCTGGGATGAGTAATCCAGTCAGTCTGCTCTGACTTCAGTGGAACCACCCAGAGGGGTGGGTCCTTCTGTAAGGCCCCAGTCCACGCATATGAGATCCTCTGCCTTCCTCATAGGATTTCTTCTCTCCATCGAGGCTTTGGTAAGTATTTCGGGTTTGAATCCTTTCATGCCAATTTTAGAGTCAAAGTGACAAAGTGGCACACATCCCATGCACAATATGAGGGTCGTGCAAGCTCTGTGCTGTAACTCAGCCTGCGCTGCTCTCCTGGCACACCCCAACACCCTTAGGACACACTGCCATGAACAAAACCTCCCATTCAGCTACTGAAGGGGGGCTTCCTCCTCCTAAAACAGCTCAGCACTGCGATGGCTCAGTACAAGAAATTTTACCGCATCTACAAATGACAGCGTTAAGTTTATCTCATCTCCCACAATGCCAAAATGCTGATGGATGCACCACAATTCATTTTCTACTCCCACAGTCCTCCTCCTACACTCCACCTTTTAATTTCTCTACTCCTACTCCTGCTCCCATTTGCCACTCCCCTACAATACAGTATCTCCTATCATCCTTAGCATCAACTTTTATTTTTTTTTCAAATTAAAGACCTGAAGATTGCCTTTTATCATCACTGGAATAAAGCTGAGCCTTCTATTCATATTCTTGGTTTGAAGCAGCCAAAATAAAGAATCTTTGCTGTCTTTTTACTACTGTCTTACAATTCTCTTTCTGAGGTTTTGATCAAATTCTGCAGGAGATTACATGAAGTTGAAAGCACTCATACTCTGTGTACAGCTCTTTTTTCTACATGTATGTGCACAATGAGAGAGCACAAATGTTTTAACAGAACAAAAAGCAACCATGAGATACCAGTTTGGGCCTGGTATCCTACAAGCTGGGAGAAAGCTTATTTTCTGAGGAAGGATGGGGGAGTTCAGCACCTCCAGTTTCCTCCCACATCTCTCAGAAGGGATTGACTTTGGTTTGCAATCTGCATTTCCGAGGAGCCTGCATGCAAGAGGGGTGGCATGGCACCCCACTCAAGCATATCCCTGACCTGCCCAGGGTGGCTGAAGGTCTCCACACACAGCAAGATTTGGACATGTCCTGGGTGGATGGGCATTTGTACTGTCCAGCTCAGGGAGTTCAAGGTGCCTGAAGCTCTCCCCACCAGTCTGAGGCTTCTTACATAGCCCCTGAAGAAAGGCAGCCCCTCTGCAGTGCATTTCGGAGCAGGAGCTTAACTTCACTGCTGTGAGTAACCTCCTGGGAGCGCACATCTCTCCCCACCAGCCAGACAAACCACAGAGGGAATTTAAGGATCTGCTAATCCCTCGCCATGGTTTGGTGGTGCTAATGTCCCCACCCCATTTCCATTCTGCCCTTTGCCTCCCACCTCTCACAGCAGCACCCACACATGGGTCGAGGTCCAGCTGGCCCAGGGAGAGGTGGGTGCCATAGCGTCCCTCCACAGTCGATGGAGGAAAACATGTCCCCTGTGGGTGATTCACCACCCCAGATGGCAAAACTCACTGACCATGGGGGTGCCAGGCTCTCACTCCAAGTAGTTCACACTCATTTTCAGCCAGCTGCCTTCAGGCCAGTCAATCCCACCCATCATGTTTTATAGCACATGGAAAATGCATAATTGCTGCTTCCCCTGCCATTGTGTGCCTTGGAGTTTCAGGGTTCCAGAAGTGTCTGGTGGCTCGGTGCAAGCCAGAAGTTGACAGTGATCTCAAGGGATGACTTGCTCAGGCAAAACAAGTGGCACTCAACCTTGCCTGACACAAATTTTTACATTATTTTTTGTTATCCAATATATGCTAGCACCTGTACACTCCAGAAGGGCTGCAGCCCTCCTGAGATAAACAGTAAGAGAAAGGCCATGCCACACAGCCTTGGGCTAACCAGGCACTGCAGAGAGATGGCAAAAGAAAGGCAAAATTATTATCTCTACTTTGCAGGGGGCAAACTGGGCCACCATGATGTGGATCTCACATCGATCTCACATGATGCGCAGAGGACTGCACAGAAGAAGCAAGTGCAGAGACAGCCTTTGAAGGCAGCTCTACCAAGTCCCAGTCCTTAGGCTTAAAAAAATTTGTGTCACCAAATAGTTGCCAGGGTACTTGCTGGTGAGAGGTTTGAACTTACCTTGTCTCAGCTCCACCTCCTACTACACACAAGTGAAAATCCTGAATGGTCCCAGCAGAGAGAGGCAGCAAGGTTCCTCTGCACTTACATCTATATGGCTGAAATTAGAGCCAGTAGAGCTTCATAACGACCAGCTGCACTGTCTGCCCGCCTCACTGGACCTATTTCAGAGTCAAGAACTGACAGATCCTCACACAGTGTGGTGCAGCTCTAGTCCCAGAAAGTCCTTAGGCAGCCCACCCCATCTTCTCAGAGGAGATGGGGAATCATGGTTGGACATATGAGAGCTGCCCAAACAGCCAAACACCTTCTCCTTCACCTCCTCACCACCTGCCACAGGGAGCTGGGCTGCTGCCCAGCAGCTGGGGCTCTCACAGCAGCTGCTGCATCCTCCTCCTCCTCCTCTTCCTCTTCACCACTAGCAATCATAGCAAGTCTCCAAATTGGACAGCAGCAACCTGCAGCGAGCCCCCTCCTCCTTCCCCAGTTTCTCTATAGCAGCTTTGGGTGCTGCTGTCAGGAATAAGGGCAAAAGGGAGCCATCAAGAGGGGTGAAAGTGGGGTTGTCCTCTCCAGACTACGAGGTGGAGCTGCTGGGGAGTGGGCTCCCAAAATCTTGGTGTAGAGCTAGTGGCTGATAAGGTTGGACCACCCTGGTTTAAAAGAAATGCCGCAATAAATATTTAGTTAAATAAATTAAAAAATTATTTAGTAAAAAAAAAAAACAAAACAAACAAACAAACTAAATTTTAAATTTAAAATAGCTACTATAAATATTTACTATGTATTTTTGGACAATTTCCTTTGATGTTGTTCAGACCTCATTTGTCCTAAGCATCTGCAAAAATGTAAACAATTAAGATTTGAGGGCAAGGTTTCACAGTCGCCATTTCTAAGCTGCACTATTTGAAGGAACTGTAATTTCATTTTAAATTTTCTTGTGCAAGAGCTCATGTCAGTAACGCTTGTATGTTTTTCCAGTCAAAGAAAAGAAATAATAATACGACTTCACTGGTTGGTGTGATTAATGCAGCTCAAATTCCTACTAAGTGTGGCTTTTACTTAGCATTTGGACAAAACCATATTCACTGAATGAGGTCAAATGGGGCATCCATTACTGGGAACCATAGTCTGCTGCCACATTGCCTAAATAGAAGAAGAAGGTAAACTAAAGAAAATATTTGACACAAACTCATCTCTTGACTCTCCCACAATCTCAGCTTAAGACCTCCCATTTAAACATACATCCTCTCGCATCCAGGTATACACCTCCATAAGTGAAAGACTGAAGTAGGATATGCCTGAGAAATGATCCTTACCAGGATCAATATGATAAATACCAAAGGTAGTGTCTACGTAGCCATATCTGTTTTTAATGTGTCATGTGCAATCACTGGCTGTGATGTAAAAACAGAAGGCAAGAGTTTATCAGGTTTCAGATTCAGCTGAATCACCCGGCCCACCCCTATGCAAAGGCCAATGTGCCTGGAAGTAAACACAGCCTAAGTGGTGTGTATGTTTTCCAGGGTGTTGGGTTTCTGTTTTGTCGTAAATATGATCTATTACAATACTCTCCCACATCCTACGGTCAATGTTTCGACATTTTCAGGTGCCTTTCTCATTTCTTGTTTTCCTTGATATATTGTTGGAGGAAAAACTGACTGGCTTTGCATGATAGCTTTTGTGTATTAAATATTTTTATTGTGTTTGAGCAACAAACTGAAAACAGGACGCTTGACAGTTACGGTATTATTCAGTGGTTTCTCTTCAGCCTGTAGGAAGGAAAATTCATGGCATGGTACAATGCAATGCTTGACAACTATTTTATCTTCTTTCCCTTTGTTTCACCAGAAAACTGATAGCTACCTGTCATGAACGAGAAAAATAGCGTATAGCCAGAATCAGCACAGAGGCTGTAGCATAATAAAGGCTTACTTTTAAAAACAAATGTATTTTTCCATTGTTGAATTTGTACTTGAAAAGCATATTCAGATAAGTATATAAATGTATTTGCATACAAATGAGTGTGTTATGTATATGCTACACAAATGCATATGCATGGCATCATTATATACATTTTTACACTAGATTTATATAGATGGACACATGGTTAGATGATGATAGTAAGGCAGTATTTTGACATATATGCATATATTCCTATTCTGCTGGTGACTAACACACTACAGAAGGCAGCGTTTGGGCAGGATGCTCATTAGGTAAGGTTTGAAGTGTATAAATACTGTCCACAGCGCAAATGTCCACAGCAGAAGGCTGACAACCCCAGGCAGCTACACTCTCTTTCTTCTTGTGAAACACAGTAACCCTGTGCTTTTTTTTTTACCTCTCTGTAAAATGGGTATAAAAAAAATATCTGCTCATTACAACCTTGTTATTGAACAGTTTAAGTGCTTTGAGACATGGTGCTGCAAATGCAAACGTTGCTTACGCCTGGCCTGCGAGGAGAATATACTGATGAAACTGAAACCAGCAAGGTCACAGCAGCAGGTTCTGCCTAAAGGCAGAGGCACACCATGTAGCAGCCTGAAAGCAGATAAGAAGAGCAATTTTGCAGAGTTTCAATTTTGCATTTGCATCTGCCAAGCCCTGAATAGCGAACCTCAACCAGGACCAGATGAGCTCAAGCCACGTGATCAGTAATAGGAAGGCACATGGCAGGCAGCAGCTTGGTGGCTTCTCTTTTTATCCAAGACTGAGATGGGGATCTCCAACGAGATTTAGGAGAGGGCTTGAGGTGGAGAAAAGCATCGTGTGCAAAGGGGTAAACGGTGGGGCTGTTCAGATCCATCCACCCACACCTTACAGAAGTGCTGCTGCAGCTGCAAAGAAATCAGCAGTGGCTCCCTGAAAGCCACCCACTTTTTCACTCCAGTTGTGGCTACCAACCTCGCTGGCTGCTGAAGCAGCTTGCAACAAAAAAAACCCCAAACTCCTCAAAAAACCCAAGTAAACAAAAAACAAAGTGGAATTTCAGACAACAACTGGACTCTCTGGTATCCTCTCTTTGCTGGGTTGGAGATCGGTTCCTTGAGGTACAGACTCACAGGGACACATTGTCCTCTTCAGTGGGTGCAAGAGGTGCTGGAGAATGGGAAACACAATGAAGAGGGAGAAGGGAAAAGATGAACAGAGGGAAAAAAGACAAGGAGGAAAAGGTGGGGGTAGATAGGGAAATCACAAAAATAAGTCACAGCAAAGGAAGAACCAGCAAGAAAGGAAAGGAAAAAATAGGAGGAAAATGAGCATGAAACAAGGAGCGAAGTGAAAGTCGGCCAGTGTATGAAGAAAGAGGACACGTATCAAAGCACCCTAAATTGGAGCTTTTGCAAAACAAGAACCCACAAGAGTATATAAAAGGCACGGAAGGACAGTCATCCCAGAGCTGTGCCTCCAGGGGACAACAGGAGGGCGACCTCCCCACGTGTCCAGGGCAGGTCTGCATGAGTGTCTCCCAGAGAGCTCACTCTGGTCACGTTCACATCCCCACCGTACTGTGCCTTGCAGAGATTTAATGGGCGAATGAATCCTGATGCAGTCAGAAGTAATTTTGCATTTCCAAAGTTTATGCTGCAGTGAAGTTCACCTGGTTGAGTGTGTCCTGCAAAGCTGGTCCTGCGCCTCACTTTCTGCCATGCAGCAGCCAGTCAGCGTTTCCTTTCCCTTTAGCCCTGGGGCACAGCTGATGTTACCCTGCAGCATCCACAAGTCTAGAATAAGCACGCCTGGGCTGCACTTCCCTGTGGCGTTTCCAGCAAAGCCAGGTGGCTGCTGCAAAAAGACACAGGATTTGGAGTTGTAAAGGAGCCCTCACCCAGCACTGCTCTGTCCGAAACAGTGCATTGACTGAAGGGCTCAAGGTTGCCAGGGACTGACAGCTCTTGATGAAGTGGCATATCAGGAGCCAGCTGCTCTCTGCTTGACCCACCTGAATACATGCCAAGGCCCCCTCAGCATTTCTTGCTAGCGTTCTGCCCAGGAGCTCCCAGCAGTGATGGCCACTGAGTGTTTGGATACACACTAGAAGAAGGGCTCAGGAGTCAAAATAAAATGGACAAGGGACAAAAATGAATTTTTAAGAATACCTTAACCCATATGGGTTTGTTAAAAACTTGAACCTTGTATAGTTTTGTTGCAAAACTGCATTTTTACATTGCAGGAAAGTCTGTGCAGAAAAGCAGGACTGCTTCTTTCTTTTCTAGACCTGCTAGATGTGTTTTCCTTTCAGTTGATATCTTCCTATAGCCTTTTTTTCCTGAAACCTTTTCTTACAGATTTTTCTCTCTTCTACTTCCACACCTCACCTTAGTCATTATAAAATCTCCGTGGTGTGGCTGAAAAGTCACTTTGTGAACAAGCAAGGAGCACACTTTTTCTCACAAGACTCAAAAACCAATACCCTCTCTGCACATCAAACTTCTTGCAAAATAGGACTTCTATAATGAAAAAGGAGAAATGCAATTTTAGATGCTGAAAGTGTTCTGTTCAGGCTTTAACACAGCCAGGCAGAGCTGCCTTCTCCGTTGTTCCTGAACAAGCCTTTCCAGCCACTCGTGATGTCAGGAGGCGCCATTCAGACAAATAACAGCAACCCACATCTCCGTGGATTCTCCTCAGCCTCCATAAATAGGCACTTTCTTTGCTGCTCCATCATGTGAATATAATGAGTTGGAGTTCTTCTAATAGTTTTTAAATCAGGAGTGCAAATACAGGCACCAGTCTGACGCTGTCTAGACCCTTCCTCCTGAACTCCCTGCTAGAAAAGATGCACTTATGGTGTGAAGCAGATGTACAGTCTCCTCCAGAGCAACACCTGGAATCCAGCACAACAGCTTGTAACCCATTGAAAGCCAGTTCCCCAAAACAGGCAGTCTTCATGCCTCAGCCTGCTGAAAAGCACTTAGCCTCTCCAGAGCCCTAAGACTGTGGAGAAGGAAGCTACAGAGGCAGGAGCCCAAGGCTGGGAGATGACTTGGTTTGTCACCAACAGTCTCCACATTTATCACCCTGGAGACTGAGCGATGGACAATACCAGTTCTATACTTCTTATCTTATGGTATTGGCACCTACATCATTCATACTCCAGGGCACCAGCTTTAACCAGTGCTGAGCATCTGGTAGCTTGAAAAGAGAAAGAGCAAAGAAGGCAATGTTCAGTCATCTTGTGGAGGTCTCTGTGAAGAGTAGGAAGGATAAGAAAGGGAGAAGACAACAAAAAGAGAGGACAAGGGCAAAGAAGCCCAAAAATATGTCATCATGTTCCTAAAAAGCTATCAAAATCCAGTAGCTGAGGGGAGATTGTAAAACTCACCGTGGAGTACATTGATTTTTCTCAGCAGCTGACTGGTTATCGGGGTTTGTAGTTTGCAGACAGTGATGGCCAAATATTTCCGGCTCACCAGAACACTTCGTGGTTTCATTTGCTTTTCTGAAAGGTCTTCAGGAATATATCTTTGTCCTCCTGCAGTTTTACAGCATTATGTGTTAGCATTATAATCTTTCCCCTCGATTCTTGTTTCTCCAGGGACAAGGCAGCACTCTGTGGCCCAGCACAGCCCAGAAGAAAGTCCCTCCAGAAGCAGTCACCCAGATTACTTTCATCCCCTCTTGGTTTTAAGCTTGGTCCAGCTGCAGGTGAGAAAGAAGACTCAGTGGTTGCTGGAGCTGTGAAATCAGCAGCCAAAGTAGCTCAGTGGCCAGATGGGTCATTTGCAAAATATCAGCTGTGGATCACTGGCACAGTGATTCACAGTTCTTCATCCCAAACATCACTGTTACAGCATGGGTAGCAACTCCTTTTCCATGATCAAACCCAAGATTTTCTTATGGTGGTCAGAAAAAACATCTGTTTGAGCACCGTCTGTGAAGTCATGCAAATGGGTCTACAAAAACACCTACGTTAATAGATTCTTTTGTTGATATTTTAATCAAATTCATGTGCCAATGTCAGATGAAATCAGCACATCTCTTCCTCCGTGGGGTTACTGTCTAGCTGACAGATTGCTCCATGTGCAGCAGTGTCTGAGCCAGCCAACGAGATCTGCAGCTGAGCAAGGAAGTGGGTAAGTGCCGTGGAGGTAAATGCAAGGTCAAGAAAATGGCTATAGCAACTGCAAAGGTAAACGCTACGCAGAGCAGTGACAGGCATCCAGAAGGGATTTTTCACAAGCGTGCTGGCATGCTGTGTTGCACAGCTTGCTCTGCTCCCGTAGGTTTCAAGCAAAAGCAGTCTGTGACAAATATTTTGAGAGTGCTTCGCAGGAATCGAAGCTGCAAGATGTTGAATCTGCACTGGCAAAGCCAAGAACAAAAAGTGGAAAGTGAACTTTTTCCTACACAGATTGCTCTGCAGAATAAGTTTCTTGATTCGCAGAGGCTTTTTACACTTCTTGTCATAGGCAATCCTGCTATGAAGTAGTATCTGGAAAACTCTTTCGCTTGTTTGAATCAACTGAGGGGAAAAAAAAAAGGCCAAAAATTTTGAAAGATGTATGAATGACCCACAAAAGCTGTTGAATGCTCATGTTGGGCATCGTCTTGCAGCAGACAAGGAGAGCAGCCTGGCAGCTGCTGCGCTCAGCACGGTAGCGGCACCGTGTTGTTCCCTCGTGGGTGATTCACAACGGTTTGGTGAGGGAAGCAGGCAATTCACGACAGGGATTTCTTGTTATGCAGTGAGTTTAGTTAGAAACCAAAAGAGCAACCTAGGCCGTTGGAAACAATTCAGAAGTACGATTTTCCTTCTGAGAAGACAACAACTTTTGTTAGCCATATCACTGCAGGCACAGCAAGAACGTGGGAGAAAAGCCCCATTTCTCAATATAGTGCATGTGGCTTGCACAAAACCTTTGCTCAGCTTGGTTGGGGGAAAATGGAGTTAATTAACTTGTTATGGTGGTAAAACAGGCCTCTGCTGCCTTCTAACAATACCTCCAGGCAAAGGGGAAAGTACCTGCAATCTTCACAGTCAAAAAATTTCAAGTCGTTTTTGTGCTGGCCAAGGCTTCTGGGGAGACAGGCGCTTAAGAGCCTGTGTGTGGCTTCATTCAGCAGTTCAACGTGTGGGTAAGATTCACCTGCCATGACTCAGGCATCTAAAACTTAATGTTTAGGTCCTTGCCAACCACCTTCAGCTCCACTTGTAGTTGAGGAAGTACAACAGGCAGAGAAAATTCACTTATCCAAAGCCTGGCCTCAAAGCCAGGAGACCTGAGAAGTCCCCTGTTTTGACTTGATGGGAATGACATAGAAAAGCTAGCACTGACCTGGACACAAGTTACCTTCACAATTCTACAGCTGGGTGCAAAGCCCAGCCTTCTCACAGGCTGCTAGAAATACATGCAGCTGCTTCAATAGCCCGTGCTCATTCTCCAAGGGTAATCCCAAACCTCACAAAATCAGACATCAGAGCACAGCAACAAGCAAAAGAACTGGTAAGCTTTGGCTCTAGCTGAAACTTTACAGTCGTACCACTGACAGAACATTGGCCAAGAAACCCCTCCCTCAAAGCAGTATTTAAAAAAATGTAGTCTGCCTTCATCATTGAGATTCAACAAGGCCAAGTGCTGTGTCCTGCACTTGGGTCACAACAACCCAATGCAACACTACAGGCTCGGGGAAGAGTGGCTGGAAAGCTGCCTGGTAGAAAAGGACCAGGAGGTGCTGATCAATAGCTGGCTGAACATGAGCCAGCAGTGTGCACAGGTGGCCAAGAAGGCCAGTAGCATCCTGGCTTGTGTCAGAAATAGTCTGGCCAGCAAGACTAGGGAAGTGGTCATCTCCTTGTACTCAGCACTGGTGAGGCTGCACTTCAAATACTGTGTTCAGTTTTGGGCCCCTCACTACAGGAAAGACATGCGGGGCTGGGGAGTGTCCAAAGAAGGGCAATGAAGCTGGTGAAGGGTCTAGACCACAGGTCTAATGAAGAGCAACTGAGGAAACTGGAGTTGTTTAGTCTTATCCTAGTTCCTGTCCAAGAAAAGGAGGCTGAGATGAGACCTTATCACTCTCTACAATACCCAAATGGAGGTTGTATTGAGGTGACCATTGGTCTCTTCTCCCAAGGAACAAGTGATAGGATAAGAGGAAATGGCCTCAAGTTGCACCAGGGGAGGTTTAGATTGGATATTAGGAAAAATTTCTTCATCAAAAGGGTTTTCAAGCATTGGAACAGGGTGCCCAGGGAAGTGGTGGAGTCACCATCCCTGGAAGTATTTAAAAGGGTTCAGTCATCATCTCTGGAGGTATTTAAAAGACATGTAGATGTGGTGTTTAGGGACATGGTTTAGTGGTGGACTTGTCAGTGCTACATTAATGATTGGACTTGATGATCTTAAGGGTCTTTTCAAACCCAAACGGTTTTATGATTCTATGATTCACGGGTGTCAATCAACTGCCTTTTTTTAAAAAGGTTTGATCCAATCTACGTCAAATATCAAGGGATATTTTTGAGGCAATTTCTGTGTTTGAAGACAGTGTGTTGGCTAACACTGTAGCTTCAATTCTGGATGGAAAACCTTCATATATTGCTAAGTTTTGAGATGATTTACAGGTGCCCAACAGCAGTGAACACTGACAGATTGAGAATTTTCTTTATACAAAGGTGAATCACATAATTCCAGACAAGAAACTGAAGCCAGCAGCCATGCTATATACAGCACCATTTCATAATCTTGAAGATATTCAGCTGGAACTGCAAACCATCTTCTCTTCTGTAAAATAAATTCATGGCTAAATGTAAAATTGCATGCTTGATAGTATAGCTATTGCAGTAATAGTATCGATGTTATTAATAAATAACTATTATTTAAAAGCATATTTGTACTTTGATTAAAATGAAATAATTTAGTAATCTGTAAGTGTTGTTCACCCTCTGCTACCAAATTAATTTTGAAATGCCATGCCAGTGTTGTGGACTTAATAGCAATTTAAAAATGAAAATGTTGACCTGAAAATGGTTGGGTGTCAGTGGAAAGGGAGAGACAATTGAGAAGGACTGATTTCCCTGCATGGGTTATAGTCAAAATTACCAATGGCCTTCAGGAGACCAAAATATTCTTGTTTGGAAGAGCTGCTGACAGAGTCAGTTGGTACTACCATCTATACAGGATAAGGTAAATCTCCCCCTCTCAGATTGCTCTCTTCACCTGTAACCTGTTATTATAACAAAGACTCATCTTCGTTAGCTGCTCTGCCGCCGGGCTCACCTTATCTACCAGTAGAGAACGCTGATTTCACATCAGAGGTGGAGGCAGGGCAAAGAGCAATGGGGAGGAAGGGCGACCAGTGGAGCAGGAACCTCGTGGCAGCAACCAGGGATTCCAGGGTGCCAAAAAATCCTGGGAATGTACTGACAATGGCAAGAGGATTTTTGCCTTTTTTGAAGGCAAGAACTACGTTAAAGTAATGTGCACAGAAAAGGGATTCAAACTCAGGGTCCAGGAGACACTGGCAAGAAGCACCAAGAATGAACTTAGACAAAATGGTATGGAAGACTGACTAAAGCATGAAAAGAAACACAAACAGTGTCTGGCTCTGCAAAGAGCTTTTTCACTTAAAAGAAGCAAAACTTTTTTGCAATAATCTTCAGACAAGGGCTTCTAGTACCTACTGAGAAGTGGAGAATGCACAATCCACATGGTTAAAAAGCAAAAGTCACAGGAGATGCTTTTCAGAAGACAGCTATGTTCAGTGCCAGAGACATCATCTTGACTATGAATGGGACTCTTCACCATAAGAAGCGACACCTTGATTCACAAAGCAATGCCACACCAAGAGGCAGCAGGAAAGGTTTTGAAGAACAAACCCACTTTTGCTGAACACAGCATCTTATGGTCAGCTCAGAGTTAGAGGATCATTTTGGCAGTGAGTATTTACGAACTAGATAGATAGAAAGGCAGGACACACCTTTAAATATGCAAACCACGAAACTGTTCACAGGAATGGAGGAACAATGCTAGGGTCAGATGCCAGGTTTCTCCGAGAGAAGCTATACCATGGGACAAGGGCTCATAAAGGTAAGAGCATGTACATGAGGGCTCTCAGGCAGCTGTCCATGCCACCTGGGATGAATGAATGCCAGGGATGAATATCCTCTACAAGTGCATTCCTCTAACTCAGTAAGTAAGAGCTAAAGGTAAAAATAGGGAATTCTTACAGAGACTATGAAAAAAATGAAGCAGAAAACATTGTGATACTCCATGAGCTGCAACTCTGGCACACACAGACTGTGTAGAAGTTTGTAGGGATGAACTACAGGTCACAAAGGATTAGGTGCTTGGGGAGGCACTCCTGATTCCTTTCAGGTGAGTATTAAATCAAAGCAGACCTACTGGGGAGACAGCCCTTCGACTTTACAAAGGAGGTAGATGATCAGCCTCCAAGACCACCTGGCCCTTTCGCCATGCTAAAACACTTTGGCTTGAAAGAGCCCCAGCTCACATCAGCCTGTTAGTCAAGCACTAGTATCCTGATACTGTGAGAAATACAGGTTCTTCTTCTCCCCTCACCAGTTTCTTCTTCCTCAAATGTTTGCTTATCTTCTACAGAAAGCACAATTATCAGTCCAGCTCATCGCCTCCACCACCACTGGCACCATCAGCAAGGAGAGATTTCTGGTGACTTTTAGCCAGAGCCAGAGGGGTGATTCTGCAGAGCCTGGGGTCAGCAGCCATGCGGAGGAGCAGAGTGAACCCACCCACAGCACTGACCTGCAGCAGAGCAATCCTCCCACACAGGAACTTGCAGCAAAGCTAAAGCCGCTCTTCATTTCAAACACACCTACTTCATTCCTGTCACTAAGAAGCAATTGCGTCAAGAAGCACCACTTTGCAGCAACACCCCTCGGGGAAATACGATGCACTGGATCTGGGGCACTTCTGGCAGCCTTTGAGGGACATCCATGCTGTGCTGGGATATGGCAGCATCCTAAAGCAGGTGTCGACAGCTCTTCCCAGTAGCACCTCTTCCAGCGGCTGCAAGTGAGCTAATGGTGCTTTCCATGCTGCTGCTGTGGTGCAGACGTGGTTTATCACTGCACAGCAGCTGGAGAAGGCAGTCTTGAAGGGCATTCAGCAGCTGAGCAGCCCAGAGGACAGGTCCTGTGGTGCACAGGTTTCCTTATGTTGGCCATCCTCACCATTACCTCTACCACGCAGAGGGAAGCTGCACAAAGCTATCACGCTACAGGGGTGTTTACAGGCTGAGATAATCTCCCCTCTAAACAGGAAAGGAGCATATAAAGTGGGTGTATGTGGGGAAGGATCCAAGAACACGATAAACTGGTAATTGCCACTCAGCAATTAACACCATGGCTCTCCCTGGCATATGCACCAATGTCTGTAGGCACATCTTCTGCCTCCCAGCTGGAGCAGGCAATGGACATTCACGTCTGTCTCCCAGGGGGCACGGGCAGGTGGGCACTGGGTAATTGGGGACTTTGTTTTTTTTATTTTTGGATGGCTTGGGTAAGGATAAAACACAGGGACATTATAAAAGGTTTCTGTCATGCAACCCACATTCACACCAGCACAGAGGAACTGCCATCCTGTTCTGTCTTCAAAGGGCTCAAATTAATCCACGTTCCACCAACTACATCAGCCTTTCTGTGCTCCCAAGGAGACGGATTAAGGATTATGGTTTATGGAGCCTTCCTCAGACAGCCAGCCCTGAACATACCCCAGGGACACCCATCACCCTCCACTCCCAGCCAGCACTGGCAGCAGTGAGATTTTGGCACAGCTGCATCTTGTGACCCTGTTCTGCAGCCCCAGGAGGGCAAGCTCCCTCCTCTGTCCAGGAATCAAAGAATCATGGAATGGTTTGGGTTAGAAGGGACCTTTAAAGGTCACCTAGTCCAACCTCCCTGCAGTGAGCAGGGACACGTTCAACTAGGTCGGGTTGCTCAGAGCCCCATCCAACCTACCCTTGAACACTTCCAGGGATGGGGCATCCACAATTTCTCTGGGCAACCCATTCCAGTGTTTCACCACCTTCATTGTAAAGAATTTATTCCTTCTATCTAGTCTAAATCTACCCTCTTTCAGTTTAAAACCATTACTCCTTGTCCTATCACTACAAGCCCTGCTAAAAAGTCTGTCCCCATCCTTCTTATAGGCCCCCTTTAAGTACTGAAAGGCCGCAGTAAGGTCTCCCTGGAGCCTTCTCTTCTCCAGGCTGAACAACCCCAACTCTCTCAGCCTGTCCTCATAGGAGAGGTGTTCCATCCCTCTGATCATATTTGTGGCCCTCCTCTTTTTGTGGTCCCACCATTTTTGTGGTCCAGGTCAGGAAAGCAGCCCCTGGGGTGATTCCCCATTTTCTCCCACCAAAGAGAGTAAGCAGACTCTGGAAATGATGCATTTCAGTGCCATGGTTTTATGGCCTTTATAATCAGCATGAAGCAAACATTGAGATGAAGGAATAAGTAAGTCATCACTGACCAGAAAGAAGAACACTCCTTTGTGAGCATTTTCACAGGAGGTTACTGAAACACTGAACAAACATCATCTAAGAGACTTCTTAAGCTTCAAAATATTTCTGTGAAGTATGCAAAAAAACTAAATATATGCTGGAGCTCTCTGTTCACATCTTGGGTGGGAAAACATAGCATCTTGGTCATGTATAGCAAGCATAGCACCAGCAGTTAGGCACAGGAAGTTAAGAAGAATACCACAGACTTTTTACATGTGAAGAGATAAGTTAGCTAGTTTGAAAATATTTTACCTGATTAAGGGTAAATAGTCTATAGGGGTTAACATCTTTTCAGGGTGTAACAAGGTAGAGCATTTGTTCTTTCTTTGGGGCAAATGTCCCCAGTCTTCCCATGGAGATTTCACCTGGGATGGAAAACATTTATTAGGACATCAGCTCAAGGGAAAACCTTCCAGCAAGCTGGGTGAGAAGTGGGACACAAGGCACAACGTCTGGCTGGGACTGAGAACTACAGTGCCATTTGCATGCAATTTCTCATTCATGAATGCAGCTTCCAGAGAGATTTCAGAGCTTTAATCACTCTGATTGATTGTAATTAGTAGTGACTTGTTACAGTGGTTTGCAATGTATTTCCTTATAATCCAGTTTAAGTATAAAACTGCCTTGGCAGTTTCTGGATAATTCAGATAGCCTGTAAGAATTGCTCCTGCAGAACCAAAACCCTACATCTTGTAACACCAATTTGCATCATAAGATGCTTCTTAAATAAATCAAAACAATTGTTTTCACTCTGGTCTTCACACTGAAGCTTGAACTGTTTCTTGCCCAGTTGCTGCAAAACTCTGACCCCATTTTTTAGAAAGCCTATTGTGACAATAAAATTGCTACATAAGCTTTAAAGGAATGAGTGTCGCCCAGCGTGTCATACCACAACATTCATAACACCTTCAGGGAGCAGAGCAAACGGTTAAAAGGAAAGTTAGCTGACTCATTTCGTGAGTAGCTGGTGTTAGTCGTAGCAGCTTGGAAGTTAACAGATAAAAATGTTATCACAGCCAGCAGCAATATAGCCCTAACGACGGCAGACAGACTTACATATAAAATAAGTCCAATTAACTGTCTTAAACATGGGTGCGATTTGGATTTGGTATTAATATTCCAGTAATGTACTAGAGACTGATTGACTGCTGTAGTATGCTTTAGAGGAAAAGTCTTGCGTTTCCATGTCTTCTGCTGGAGAATGATTTTATTTAAAGGCATACAGAGACTTCAAAGTGCTGCTCCTTTCAGGTAACTAGGCCAAATTTTATATTCAGTCACACTGGTATAACTTCAGTTTACAGTAACTCCATTGACTTCATCAGCATAATTAACTGCTCTTACCCAGTGATGCTGTGGACTCTCCATCAGTGAAATTTATTAGGTCGCAAATGTTTGGCTTGTTTGCTTGTTTTTTTCTGGGGGAAAAAAAAAAAAAAAAAAAAAAAAAAGCTCTAGCCAAAATTGTTGAAATTAATAAACCACCTGACTTGTGCTGTACATGATATCAGATTAGCAGTTTATATCGCCTCACTTTGACTTCATGACCCATGAACGACGGGTCATTTTCACATGATGGATTCAGAAGTTCTAGAGTGGCATGGGATGGTGTGGACAGCCTTTCACCCCCAGCAAGAGCAGCTTGGCACAGTGTAGTCATCTCCACGTAGGACTGTTTTAATGGGGAGTGAAGCACATTCCTCCTGTAGACAAGCCCTTGTCAGGGACCTTTGAACTGACTTAGCCCTAGATTTCCTGGACTCAAATCTTTATCTCCATTCCTGCAAAAAGCCAAAGCATGCAACCTGATACTCACAGTTCATTTGTCATCATCCAAGAAACCCCTGGTATTCGAGTGTCTTCCTGTAAGTTTCTAGGCAATTATTCACCTACGTCACCTGGATTATCAGATACCATGGGTTATTTGTTGATTTGTTATGTTTGGCCTCTGTGCAGTAAAATCTTGTGCCACCCTTTGTGGGGGTTGAGCAGGTCTAGCAAATGGTTCAGAAAAGGGTAATGTCTTTCCATAGCTCAATTAAAATCAGGGACTGCTGCTGCAAAGGCTGTCTGGAGGAGCCACAGAAACTATTCATATTAGTAGCTGCTCTATCTGGCCTAATTATGAGAATCAGAGTGAGAAGAGATGTGTTAACAGCAACATTTAATTTTTATTGTAGTTACTTGACAGCCGCTGCAGTCATTTACTGCTGGGCAGGGTCACACTGCCAGGGCAGAGGAGGTACTGCTCATCCCACATGATACTGTTACATCAAACCACAGCAAAGTAGGAGGATCGTGCTCGAAATAGGGTAGGTTTAGAGCCGACAGGCCAAGGTAAAGGCTTTTGTAAGATTCCAAGTCCCTGAGCTTTTCTTCTTTAAGTGTAGGGAGGGAAAAAATCTAGGGAAAACTTGCCACAGGATATTTAATTTCTCCCTATGTTTCACATTTTATCCTGATTCTGCCTCCCCTTGCAGCAGTAACAACTCCTCCTGACTCAGGTACGCGATGCTGGCAACCGCAGGCCACGCACGGGTTGGACACGTGGGTGCTCTTTCACTGCCCAGGACTATTCCCTCACACTGCAGAGCTGAGCCACAGCCATAGCCCCAGAGATGCTGCCAGACCTGCTGCCACAAGTGACCTTCTCCAGGACCAACGTGTCCTGTCTGGTGCCCAGACCCATCCCTTCTGGGTGGAAGGGTTGTTTTTCCTTCTCCAAGAGGCTGTCACCCCGCTCCCGGCATCATGCAGAAATAGGCAGGGGCAGGCAGGGGCTGCGCTCCGTCTGCCTGCTTCCCCCTCGCCTGGCTGCCTGCCCCCTCCCGCAGCCCCAGCACCCAACACCCTGGCACATAGCCCTGGTCCTTGTTGCCAATAAATTGTTGCAATTTTTTTCTTTTATTTGGCAAGCATTAACCCAGCCTCACCTCCATATCTCTGTATCACTCCACCCTTCCTCATCTTTTTAACAGCCATGTTCAATTCTCATCCAAGCCAGGTCTGCAGGAAATCTCAGCACCTGCTAAAGTGAGGATGGCAAAATTATGAAAAAAAAAAAAAAACCAACCAAAAAACAACACAAGAAGTTCCCTCTTTTTTTTTTACCAGCTTAATGTCATTTCCTTTCCTGAGCAGCAGCTTGAGTGGCCTTCTCTGGCTGGGAAGAACTGGGACAAGTAAAAATAATAATAATTAAATGTTATAAATAGCATCCAGCGACATCTCTGACACAAACATAGACGGGCCAGAGTTTTCTCTGGGTCGCCTTCCCGGTTTGTCCTGTACTGTTACTGTACGACTCAGTAA
>NW_010341470.1:20021-34757 GCF_000700745.2 Antrostomus carolinensis
GAACCGCAGCCTGCTCACCTTGTCTGCCCATTCCAAGTTTCAGTGGACCCCAATGTGGTCCTCGATGGGGGACCCCGCAGACCCTGAGCTTCCCCCTTCCCATATCCTCTTTTCTACTCCTCCTTCCAGCTACAAGGCAGTAGAAAATAAACACGGTCTCTCTTTCCCATCCTGGCCAGGAGAGGAGAGGAGCAGATATTCCCTTCCACATTTCCATGTGGTGGCAGCAAGGAGGGAACAGATCTGATTAACAGGTCTCAGCGCTTTTTCCAGGGCTGGTGAGAGGGAAAGCTGCAGCACTCACCCCCTCAGCTCCAGCTGATGGTTGGAGGCCCATCCTGCTGGGTCTCAAGGTGCTGGACATCCCCCATAGCCCCCTGACCAGCCACTAGCTCCAACTTTGGCCTCCTTGGCCATGGCCCAGCCTGCTCTTGCTACTGACATGGTGCTTTGGTAACCAAAGGAGATGCAGAGAAGGCTCAGGGAGGGATGCAGAATGTTGCCCACACTGCAGTACGGTTGAAATACTTCAGTGGTGGTGTCAAGATGGGTGCAAGCTGTCTGCTTCCTACATTGGCATCTAATTAAATGTCCATTTGTGGGACAAAATGCAGGAGGAAAAGAGACAAAGAACAAGTTATTGCTAGCAGTCATGGAGAATTTGGAATGAGCCTTGCACAGCCTTTTCCAGCCTCCAAATAACACTGCCACTGAGACAGAAACCCAGGCTCCTTTTAAATTGTTGTGAAATCCAGGGCTTGAAGAGCTGCAGGAGCTACAGCCCCAAATCAAGGAGTGTGCAGCCAGGTACGCCATGGCCTGGGGACTGGGGTGCTGTGGGCCAGGCATCAGCCCATGCAAGCCCACCCTGCTCGCTGCCCAGTGCCAAACTGAAACACTTTCCTTCAAAAGCTCAAGGCCTGCTCCCCTCCCTTCTTTACCATCATTCTTCCATGCAGAAAATGAACCACCATGCAACCCAGGGCAGGGCAAGGCTTTGGAAAGGCCGCTGTTTCCAGCCCCTTGGTTCACAACAGCAGAGCATCAGGGTTGGGTATTTTAGTTACAGTTTTAGTCAGTCCTATTATCTTCACCATGCAGAAAAACTGCCTCGGGTGGCAGTTACGCTTAAACCAAACCTACACGTTACATGGTACACACGTACCCAGGGAGTTGATGCAGCCTGGAAGAAGGCACATCCTCTCAAACATCTCTCCTTGGCAGATCCACAGCTGTGAAGTCTCCTCCAGCAGGAACCTAGCAGCTGGGGGACCCCACCATGAATGCGAGCATTGGTCTTATCTCACACGGGGATTGATGCTGGGAGCAATAACATCAATGGCAAAGCTCCTGTGGAAGCCAATGCACAGAGTCAGGCCTCCATGGTTTCTGTGAGCAAGTGACAACCCGCAGCATTGGGCTCTGGGTGATCAGGAGAGTCACAGCAGGGACCTGGAAAGACCACTTAGCTGGCTTCACCAGGTCTTTAAAAATTGTTAGACAGGGAAAGGAGCCTGGCTTCATTTGTTAAGAATTTTCACACTTGCAAACACCCCTCAGATTAGGGTCTTTTTGCTATGGAGGGGGAGGACACACCCTGAGCATCCTCCACAGCAGCCCTTGCAGCAGAGGAGCTTGCCAGTTGCTTTTAAGACAGAAGGTGCTTCCTAAAAAGCAGGAGATGTTCCAGGTCTGGGAGAGGGAAAAGCAGAAAATTATCAGTGGGTGGGACCACTGGCCTCTGCAGAGCCCCGGGATGCCCCTCTCCTCCCCACTGCATCCTGGCGGGACCCACGGCAGAGCAGGGCAGCCCACCTGCATCAGCCCCACCAGCCCTGGGGCTGCCTTGAGAGGCTTCAGGCAGCCTTCATCCCTCTCCCCCGCTCTGGTTAGTAAATCATGCAGCTTACAATGACAGAGAAACCAATTTGACTGCAGCCCGGAGTTCAGACCACCAACCTTTCACATGCCTGGCAGCTGCTTCTGATTTCGGAATGCTTGGAAACTCCAATTTACACCCTCACGATACCAACACGATACAGGTCTGGATATTGCCACTCAGCACCGCTGCCAATCTGATATAGCACTGCCACACTCAGGCCTCGTGACTGCCCTAAAACAACCCTTTAAAGAAATCGCAATATCAAGTTGCTTTTAGGAGGGAGAGGGGGGAAAAAAAAAAAAGTAACTTTCAGTAATTTCATCAGAACGGTGTTTCCCAGGGTTTTAAACTCAATGATCACAGAGCCTTTTTGAGCAAAACACAACCACTGATTACATTGAGAGCAACACTGCTGCAATCGTCATTTCCAGCTTAAAATTGGGCTAAACTTGAAGTGTTCCTTTTATTTTATTGCCCTCCTTTTTGTCTTATGGGTCGTGAGTTCATAAACCCAGCTTTATAAAACTGAATTTACAAAACTAATTTTGCATTTGCTGCTATCTCGTGGCTACCATATCTAGTAGATATAGATAGATAGGTAGAAATAAATAGAATAGACCAGAACAAACCCTGGTCCAATGGACGGGGAGGTTTTTAGAAGCGGCTGTCAGTATGCAGCTCCAGTTCCATTTTGCCCTTCAGAAAGCACTAAGCAAACATCCCCTCACCAGGGAGGCTTAGGGCAGGTTCACAGTAAAGTCTTCTTACATCCAAAATGGCAATTTGCTTGAGCAATCCCATTGATTTCAGGGTAATCACTAACCCAAGGAACAAGCTCACAGCTTTGCCCATAAATCTGGGTGGCTGTTTTGTTTGCACCTTTTCCTTTATCCAATGTAGCCGCAGTGAGCTGAGCATCAGGATTCATTCTATTTAAAAATCAGCTCTAAAGATAAGATTATCCCTTATCTTTGAAAACCGCCCGGCTTTGCAGAGCATCCCCTGTCCCGGGCATCCTGGGAGAGCATCCCAGCACGAATGGCAGGCGTGTGGGCAGAGTCCGGCCCTTGAACAGGCAAAACCACTTGGCCAGCAGAAAAATAAGAATAACCCTGCAGCATGACTGCCAGTCAAGTGGAGCAGGGCAGGAACCCCTTGACACCAGAAAAGTTGTCTCTGCTGTCCCCATGGTGAGCTGGCTGCAAATGAGCCAGCACTGTGCCCAGGTGGCCAAGAAGGCCAATGGCATCCTGGCTTGTGTCAGGAACAGTGTGGCCAGTAGGACCAGGAAGTGATTGTCCCCCTGTACTTGGCACTGGTGAGGCTGCACCTCAAATACTGTGTTTAGTTTCAGGCCCCTCACTACAGGAAGGACATTGAGGTGCTGAGGCACGCCCAAAGAAGATCAATGAAGCTGGGGAAGGGTCTGGAGAACAAGTCTTATGAGGAGCGGCTGAAGGAACTGGGGTTTAGTCTGGAGAAGCGGAGGCTGAGGGGAGACCTTATTGCTCTCTACAACTACCTGAAAGGAGGGTGTAGAGAGGTGGGTGTTGGTCTCTTCTCTCAAGCAGCAAGTGATAGGGCAAGAGGAAATGGCCTCAGGTTGTGCCAGGAGAGGTTTATATTGGATATTAGGAAAAATTTCTTCACCGAAAGGGTTGTTGGGCATTGGAACAGGCTGCCCAGGGAAATGGTTGAGTCACCATCCCTGGAGGTTTTTAAAAGACAAGTAGATGTGGTGCTCAGGCACATGGTAGTGTTGGGTTGACAGTTGGACTTGATGATCTTAGAGGTCTTTTCCAACCTTAACAATTCTATGATTCTCTGATTATGCACCGAGGGGAGTGGGAGTTTGCATCCTCGTCGTCAGCTGTTCTGAACAATGCAAACACTGAGGAGTGGCTGGGAGCCTCTCAGGCAAATTTAGGTGGGCAAGTGCTTGCCCATAAAGAAAACAGGGCGCTGTTTTTCCCTCCCAGCTGTGAGACAGGCCTGGGAACGAGGCTGAGCACAACATTGGTCTTGATCTCCCTCCCCATCTCCCCACTTCCCCAGTGAAATCTGAAATGCGGCTCTTTCTCCCACCGCTGACAAATACCGTCACCTTTCACTCCCTCCCCTCCCTCGCGGGTGACAGGGTGCAGCACCGGGGACCATAAATGAATCATCGCTCGGCAACTCCTGCAGCTTTCGGGCACAGCGGTGGGAGCGGGGCCGCCCACAACAGGTCGGTGCCGCAGGGCGAGGGGACCACGGCCCCAGCTGCAAGGAGAGGCAGGGGGTCTGCATTGCATTTAGCTTTTTTTGGGAAAATGGGAATAAATATCAGGGGCTGAAAGGGAGAAAAGAGGGAAACTGGCTCTGAAACATCCCTGTGGCTGCTGTCCACACTGCCTTTCCTCGCTGGCACCCCAGGGGAACCTTGGCTGGCCCAGCGATGCCCAGGGCAGGGTATTCCCAGGAGAGACTGGGAGGTACAGGGGCATGGAGAAGCCCAGCCTGGCTGGGAAGCTCCCTCACAAGGGACCAGACCTGGGCTTGGGGTCAGCATCTCCACTGCCACTGCCAGCACTTCAGAGAATCTTTTTCCACGGATCTCAATTCACCTTGACAGGCACTAAAATTTTCTTTCCAGACTGCAACTACTATGCAAAAAAGCTAAAAGATGAAGTGAAACTCCCCTGGGCTGGACACCATGTCCTGGTTTCTTTGTAAGGTCCCAGCCCATCGCCCAACACTGCAAGACCACTTTTTATATTTAAAGAACCAAAGCAAGGCTTGGATACCATATGCCAGCGGTTAAACTTCCCTGATACACGACTTGATCCAGTTACCCTCAGATTCTTCCTGCCACTCAGGCTGGCCCTTCTAGTTTTAATTCCAGCTTTTCTTTGAGTAAAATACAGAGTGCTTTAAGGCACAAGTGCAATACCACATATTACACATATGCAACTTGTTCACAAGGTGGTAAGGGCACCCTGATATGAGCAAAGCATTACCCTTTTTTGACAGGAGCTCTGCTCCCATTTTGGAGTGTCACTCACACCCCTCCCTGGGGAACCAGCGCTCACCACATGCTCCTCCATGGGTGACACATTCCAGAGCACAATCAAACCTATTGTGCAGCTCTAAACCAGTTTTTGCTTTAATCTGCCAGCAGGAACAGCACAAGGATTTTATATCTAATCCAATAAATCTACACTGACATCTTGTGGAGATCATGAGACCAGAATGCCACAGCCACTGGGCAGGGTGGGATTTACACTCTCGCTGTGTCCTGCTGGACACCATCGCAGCAGTAGTGGGAATTCCCAAAGCACCCGCAGCTGTGAAAACCAGGCCCTGCAACCTCAGAAGTCATCATTCTCTGTTCACAAACATCATTTGCTAAATAATCCTCACAAATCCTCACAAAACCAACTAAAATGAGACTATTTACTTCCAAATCCTCACTGAAAGCAATACTGTGGCCTCTCTTCCATAAATACCACGATGCTTCAGCTTCAAAGTACAAGCTTCCAACGAGGAGCTATTTTAATGCTGGAATTTTATCTTTGTAAGCATTGGAAGAAAATGGATCTGGGTAGCACTCCAGGACTCCTTTAATGCTTCTCTTCATCTAAAAGTACATGCTTTAAGCAAAAACTGCCTACAGTCTAGGAACACGCACAAAATTTTCCTCCTTATTCATCCCATCATTTTAGCTCCTCTGCTGGTCAGAAGGATTAAATTAGGTCACGTCCATCTTTCTTCCAGTGCTTGGGAAGTGTTCAAGGAATACAAATCTTCCTTCAGGTACAGGCCACATCACTGCTGCAGCGTAATTGCTTGGAAGGGGTTAACACCAAGAGCAGAAATCCCAGCACAGATCATCTTGCAACCAAACCCTACAATCATTCCACCAGTTTCTTCCTAAGACCATGCTGGGGAGCAATTCTGATTTCTAGCAAATCATTCATATCAAATAGGTTTGAGAAGACCAAGAGTGCCAACAGACAACAGAGGCAAGGTTTGGGTTGGCATACCACCCAAGGGGCTGGCATTTACATCCCACTGAGACCCCTGTGTTAACACAATAAATTATTCAGCCTTTGATGGGGTTTTCACCCCATTCGCTCCTACCCTTCCCTCTGCGCAAGGCACCATCCCTGGGAAGTTTGTGTATTTCCAGTCCAATTTCTCACCTGCCCAGTTAGGGTGGAGAGACACAGAGCCAGGTTCAAACCTGGTTATGAGCAAGTGCTTTGGATTTAACTTAACTTTGATCATCAGTTTGACCACTGGCTGAGCAGGGCAAGATTGGCTTTTGGGAAGCAGAAATAAAGAAGTTACAGCGACAGAGGCAGGCAAGTAATAAATGTTATGCCTTGAAGTTCTCCATCACACCTTTATAAGCCATAAGGACCCCTTTCACTCCCCACCCCCCCCACCTTTCTTCCCTCACTCTGCTGAGTCACTGCCCTCTGCCAGGCCTTCTACCCACACTAGTGCCTCCATCTCCTCTGAGATGGCCAGAGACATTCTGGAACCACTGCTGTAGCACCAGACAGTGGGAAATGGAAATTATCCAGGCATGGCAGAAAGGGGGAAAAGGGATCTGGACTTCTTCATGGTATAGCTGCCAACCTGGGAAAGCCATGACCATCATTCACAGTGCTATCAACAGCTACCACCATCACCGACAGCAAGTCTCTATGCCTTTGCGTGCAACTTTGTGGTAGCTCAGCCATCTCCACTCAACACTCCACTCACTCCACTTAACACTCCACTCACCCCGCTTGACATTCTCCTTCTGTTACATACCCATTGTAGCCACCACAGAGGACAACTACCACCTAAAAATTGCACGTGGACAACATTCCCTGCAATTGCAGTTCCAGGTCAGTCTGCTCTATCTTCCCGCTCTTCTCAGGGCCGCATCAACTGCCCTAGCCCTACCAAAGCCAGACAACTTTCCAGTGCACATGCAAAAGTCCCACATGATGCCCACTTTGCACACATCACAGAGGTACAACATTAGCAGCACATTAACAAGATCTCCACTTCATGCGTAAAGAAGGAAATCTAAGACCTCAGAACACAACAAAGGCTATTTGTTGACAGATGCTAATGCCGAGTCCACTAAGTTACACGGAACACCACCTAACAAGTTAAAAGAGGGGGGGAAAACAGCCATTAGAAGAAAAGCCAAAATTACTCCAGTGTGACAATCAGTAGCAGCAGCACTGGCTCCAGTCTGAACAATGTCAGACAGCTTTTATCCTTTGGGCTGCAAAAGGGTAACTTTTATACTTCTAAATGACTAATCTGTAAGCAATGCTTTAAATTCCGGCAAGCCTACTCCTCTGGGACTACCAAGAAGTGTACACCCAAGAAAAAAAACCCCACACATAAAAGCCCTGTCACTTGGGCTGTCTTAATATGCTTTGAGCAGTCCCAGTAAGCATCTGTACGTATGTGCAGCTACGTCTGATTATTCAAATCCTGTTGCCTAGTATTAACTCTCAAATCTATATTTAAGCACCTAAGTAGGAATTACTACAGCTTTCCAAAGACCCTAAGCACTAAGAGCTCTTGTTAAGAGCTTGTCGAAGTACTGACCTCCTAATGAATCTGTTTAAATAGTAACATTCACCACACTCCCAGTGCTGCGAAATTCGGTACTTTCATACACAGCGAAAGCTCCTGAACCTCTTCCAGCAAGAGCCGAGGTTGTTGTATCCTGTCTTTCACATCAAAACACGGGTTAGGCACAAATACACAGAGGAGCTATTTCTAAAAGCCCATGGTGAATTCAAAGTCACTGAAACTGGTTTTAGAAAAGTCTTGAGATATGGCACACTGTGCATCATAGTTTGGTGGAAATTTGGGATTTTTTAATTAAGCACACCTGGGCATTGAACCAAAAATTAAACTATGCTAAAGCTAAATGGTGATACTTTGATACAATTCTCACTATCTCCATTCCAAAGCCATGAAGCCTCAGAAAATTTCTGCAGAATTTGAACCTTGATGTTCTTAAAGCTAGAAAGTAAAAAGCTGCTTTTCCCTTCCACAGCCCAAGTCTTGCCCTTTCCCAGAGAGTCAAACTCATGCGCTGCAGATGGGCAGAACACTGCAACAATATTCTAATGCATAGAAAAAGGCCAACTCTTTATTTTTCATTTGCTTTCTTCTAATTCCGATTAAAAATCAGTTTGCATAAGCAGACAGTGTTTTACCTTTATTCCATAACTTCTTCCTTCCTGCATTGGTTATGAGGAAATGTGAGAGAAGGACAGGAGCATATTTACAGGGCCAAGAGCTGCTGAAGTGATTGAAGTGAATGTGAGAGAACAAGGAAGAACACAGTATGTGAGGCTGGAAGTGCTCTGGAAAGTTAAGCAGCGAGATGTAATCCAGGATTCTGAATGACCAAGCAAATAATTCTGGATGAAGATTTAACAAAAGGTAACTGAAGTAAAACATACTGCAATTGCTAAACAGCTATGAAGGACCAGACACATCTAATTAGAATAAAAATCACCTAGAAAATATGAACTTGCTTCACCACCATCAGAGGACTACACAGAAAATGGCAGTGGAACCATACGACAACAATCTGTAGGCAAGAACCCTCCTCACCAGCAATGTCAAGTCCTCTTTCTAGCCCTGCAGCTGCAGGAGATAAGGCCTCAGCTCCAAACACTGCAGGAATCATGAAACTGCTTGCTCTAATCAAACAGAACTTTATGGATTACTTAAACAAGTAGTCCTGATGAGAAAGTCATCAAAACCTTCAGAATGGATGGCAGGAGAGACTTCTTGTATTATTTTATAGGATTCACCAGTACGATGCTGTGCACACAACTCAGGAACACAATAGCCTTTCATTGAGCAGATGAACTAAGAAGCATTCAATGTAAATGACTTAGTCATTACCAAAAATTTAAAATGAACCCATAAAGATGATTAGTGAAAGAGGACAGAAAGGAATAATACCATCCAAATACCAGTGTGAAAATGAACTGTTACTACCTCAGCATTTCAAAATTAGAGCTGTATCAGGAGTTTTTAAAAATGAAAACATTGTAAGTGCTCTCCTGACACAGCAAACCTGCCAAGACACACACCAAGTGTGAAGGGTGTAGGAAGTGGAATTAGATCTAGTATTTTGTATGGTCAAGATTAGTTTCAAATTTTAAAGACAATAATTTTGATAAACTAAATTTCAAATGCATATTATACAAAAGCCATACTTTTCAGTTCCTTATTTTGTTGTTAAAACACATGTACATATAACGTGGACATACACAGATGAAAAGTATGACTTTTCAGTTTATTATTTAAAATACAACTTTCAGGTCACATGATTACTATGCACTGACATTGATGGTATTTCCATTATAAGAAATCAACAACTTTAACGTAATGATTCTTCATTTCAAGGTTAAGCACTTTCCCAAGTCTCAAATCTCTTGAATATATTCCTTCTTTTCCTCAAAGTACTTCTGAAACCACTCAATATGTTCAATCTTCTGTTTGACACTGAGGTATGGGTTTTTCGAAAGCCCACAGATGACTAGTTCCATGAAGTGGCGAATAGGTCCTTGCTTGGGGAAGCCTTCAAGATGTTTCTCCAGAAATATATGTTCATGAAATTCAGCATCATCCTCCATCCCTAGTAGATGGGACAAAAAAATGACAAAGCTATTATCATAATATAACAGCAAATTTAACAAAGTAAAAAAAGGATATAGCTTGCAAATAAACCTTAAATGAGTAAAATCAATGGTTCTGTGCCTGTTAATTATTTTGCACACTTAAGCCAACCAACACAGAAGTGGAAAAAATTGCAGAATTTTAAGACATTAATTTCTCCCTCCTCACAAAAAAGGTCAGCATATATCATACTCCTCTACCATATTACTTCCATTTTGTGCTCTTATTTATAAAAATATCTAACATTTAAAAAAACTTTCTGGCTAGTAATCTTGCTGAAAGCAAATTCTTACATAGAGGAAAAAAAGCTGCTTTCACAGTTCCCAATTCTGAGATGATAAAACCAAGGCAAACTGGGATTTGCAATTCAAAGATTTTTCAGCAGTTACAGACATATGGAAGTTTTTATCTGATCCCAGACTGCTACAGATTTGTAAATGACATATGCAACTTTTACTTTAAAGTTTCTTATTAGAGAAGAAATACTGTATATGAACATTTCCAGATGACAAAAATGGGAAGTCTACACCATAGACATAAGTGTAGATGTTTTTCTATACTAGTTGGGATATGAGATATTACTTGACAACATTAGATCAAGAGTATGAAATTTTACATAATGAAGACACCTTAGTCCTAGGCTTCTTCCTGTATTAGAGCTTCGTCCATCTCAGAGGAGCATCACCAGGATAGAAAAGTTTCTCTGCTTGTACAACCTATTCGTTAAGTGCACATTACTTCTTTCCTGTTTTAACTTATGTACTGCAATGCCCAAAGGAGCTGGGAAATACATCCAGTTTTCCCACAGGTTTTTTCCCAGAAACATGAGTGCCTATCAATGCCAGCTACATGCCACCTTTATCTTCCTTGTCCTTGAAAAAGAAAACATGTTTCCTTCTTCAGAAGTTCCCTTCTTTTTCCCTTACGTTAAAAGGAAGAAAAAAAGTCATGTCAGCTTTCAGAAGGTGTATTGCTGCTGTGTTTGGAAACCTATGTCCAGTTAGAGAAGCTAAGACACGATGCTTTTACCATGTCATCCACACTGACTTTTCCCCACCAAGGGAAGGTGGAATCCTCACTGTACCTAGATGCTGCTGGTTGCTTTCACAAGCTAACATCCTTTCCAAATTTCCACACTTCTGTTGGTCACAAAAATCCAAGATAAATAAATAAATGAACCCACTACTGAAAGAATCTGAATAATACTGCCAGTAAAATTTTGCCTTTTGGGTGCTCTTCTTTTGAGGATAGAGGGTATCAGGAGAGATTATGTCTAATTAATAATTTTCATCTCTAACCCGAAAGAAATTAAACCATTTATAGTCTCACACAAAAATTCAGGTCAGAAGGAAATATTACATCCTGTATTTTGATCTCTCATTTGTCAAAGACATGATATATAGTTTGGGGGTGAAGTGCTAAGTCCAAACATTTCAGTTAGACCACATATTTCAGTCCTCAAAAAAGTAAAGTGTGCATCACAAAAAGAGATCACAATTGCCCAAAGCATGAGAGGCTGAGACCTCTGGTGGAAACTGATTAGATGAGACACACTTGCATGACTCCCCCATGCCCAGCAAGCCATATCTCCTGCTGCATGGGAAGAGCAAGTCTGTCCCTCAGCTTCTCTGGCACTGTCCTCAGAAATCTAATTTGAAAGAACATCCATGGTGGGAGTCTAAAGTAGAGGATTTTCTTTATCAGCATCAAAGCAAGAAGTCACCCAATCTCAATATCTTTATTTCCAACCCTCTATGTACCACAAAACAGAAAGTCTGAGGAATTTCTCTAGTTAAAACACTAACCTCTCCAAGAGACAACAAACTCTGGCTTAAAGATGACACGTGAAATGCAGATGTCCATCCTTATATGGAGTCTTGTTGACATGCTGATAATAAATAAAGAGGACCAAGTATGCTAATCCAGTGAAAGATGACCAAGCAACCTGATCTAGTGAAAGATGTTCCTGCCCATGGCAGGGGGGTTGGACTAGGTGATCTTTAAAGGTCGCTTCCAACTCAAACCATTCCATGTGTCTAGGATTTTTAGAATGAGAAAAATCACACCCTTATAGCAGGTCTCTAGAATAGACCCAGAATTAGTAAAACAAACCCAACCTAAAATGACTGTGTAACATTTGTCACTTCTCTTAGAAAGTGATCCAATGCTTCTCTGCTGGAAACCATCTCAGCAAAACAGCCACAAAAACACTTGACAAACTAATACCTACAGAAGCCACCAGGAGCAACTGAGGCATTAATTTTCCAAGACTTCCATTAAACCCACCACTTCTGCTATAACAATCTCTGGCCCACCAGAAGCACTTGCTCCTCAGCATGAGGTGCTAAAGCAAAGTAGCACCAATAATCTGCACTGTCCTTTTTAACCGCTGCATTCCACAGGATCTGAGTCATCAAGGCATATATGTACAGAAATAATTTTAAAAAGAGGAAGAAATCAACATTTTTCACAACTTTTTGCCACAGCAAGCCATGGAGCAGAACTAAAGCTACTAGAAGTAGAAGAGGCAAGCAAAAAGGAGGAGGAATGAGAAGGATGTTATGCAAGCTATACTTGTGGTTTGCTAATCTTGTAAAAATTAATCACAGGTTGGAGAGATGGAGAGGAAAAAAAAAAAAAAAAAAGTAGTTTTCTGCCTAACAGTGATTTCAACTGCATCAAAGAAGGGAACGGACAGGCAGGCAGGAGCAGACAACAAGGCGAGAGCAGGGGGAAGGCTGCTACTGGCCATTGCACTAAGCCAGTATATCTAGCCATATCTTCAGATGTTTGCATCAGGGCCAGAAAAATTTTAAAAATCATGGCTTTGCCCTGATGTTTCAAAGCACAGCACAGTGCCTTGGTAAAGCACCCTAACAAGAACACCACAGGCACTCTAAAGCCAAGAAAAACCGTTGCAAGCAGCCTTCATTCTTTGTTCTATTTAAAACTTTAAATACTCTCATAATGCTAAAAGTTGAGTATACATGCTTCCTAAATAGAAAACTGAACTACATGTATGTTTTTAAATCAACATGCTTGTGGCATAAAAGAAAAATCACACATTTCTTGATACAGAACAAGCTGAGGTAAGGTACTCCTTTTGAGGGAGATGAATGTTAAAAAACTGCAAAATTAACAGCAGGAAAGGGCATCTTTCTTTTGCAGAGTCACTGACAGTACAGTATGTTGAAATAATTGGAGCAAGGTTCTCAGACTCTTAACTGTGCTTTGACATACCTGACCTGATTAACAGCTCGTGGCTGGCAGTTTGATAGGATGGAATTTACTGACTCAATATTTCAACCTGAGAGGTGATAGATTTTGGAACCCTCCACTGGAATTTTCCACATGACTGGTCTTTGTGGACAAATCAATAAAGATTCTTGTTTAAGTATATGTAAAGACTCTTTGTCCATTTGCCACTCTATCCCAGACAGGACGGTTCCGGCTGCATTTCTGCAACAGAAAAACCATTGGCCGCCAAAGACGCCTGGTCCACTTACGGCCCCAGACAGCGGGGTTCCAGCCACAGTACAACAACAGAAAAACCATTGGCCACAGTGGTTTTAAGCTTGCAAAAACATGACTAGAATATACTCGGATTTCTACATGATGGAACAAATCAATTCTGGGAGCAGTGATTAAATTCTGTGAAGAAACTGCCAAAATAGGATGAGAATAAACATTAAGAAACAATGAACCACATTATGCAATTTGCAACTTAGTATAGGACAGATTTTCAAAGACTCCCAGCTTCAGATACTAACCTGTTTTGCTTTCAATGACTGAATCATTCTAAAGTAGTTCTGTTTGATGTCTTTAAAATCTTAAAAAAAAACCAAACCAAACCACAGCCAAGCTCTCCCTGAAGTCATGAAGTCCCCATTCCTAAAGTGTATGCTTGCCTTCTGTAGCTCTTCTTCCTCTCCTTAACATTCGTGCTCTCTCTCTGCTGGCTTAACTTCACACAGAGCTGCTTTTTTGGTTTTTTTTAGTGGTAATAAAAGTAAATACAGTACACAAAGATGTCTAGTTAAGATAGATGTCCACAGTGAGTGAATATTGTGACTGTTTTTTTCGTATGAAATAGACAGAACAAAGGGAGCACACAAATGTTTAACACTCAGCCAGTGCAGATATGGAACTGGCAGAGAGCTGATGAGGATCCAGCTAGCCACTTGGTCTGAGAGCCACACCAAAGAACAGAATCAGCATCATAAAATACACACATCAGTTTTAAGATTCCCCATTCTCTGCTAGAAGCTTCTTTAAAGAAGTTGCATAGTAAAAGGTATTATGTAATAGACTTGAATGGCCTTTTGGTGTTGAAAGCATCAGGGTGGAGGGACGGAGAGAGGGAGGGAGGGAGTTCTCCCTTTTTTGGCAGCAGCCAGTCCTCAGATCAGCCAAACCACCTGCAGGACTACACCTGAAGAGTGCCAGAATTAGTTCATTTGAAGTATCTCTGATTTGGGACAGCTAGAAAGTTATGATTGTTTACTACCAAATGCATGACTCATAGCTGAAACACTATGTTAAAACAGTCAAAGGTCATAACATGCTCTAATTCTCAAAAAAGATATAGACAGGTAATAACAGGTAACAGTACACGTACCAGCTTCATTGTCAATTGGGTACTCCCACAGTATTCCTTCTTTTGTCCACTGGATCATCTCCTCAAAACCATTTCGGGGAGGCTGCGCAGTTACTGCTGCAACCTCCTTTGCAAATTCCAGATCCCAAATTGTTGGTGAAGATACTAAAAAAGAAATTTTGTAGAGATCTGTCAGCATGCCAGCTGTGCAAAAGTTTCTGCCTTAGATGCCAGCATCACCTTTCCCAAATGAGAACCCTCTGCTGAAATGAAAGTCCATTAAATTCTCAAATGTCTGGTGAAAACATATTCTGAAATCCTAGGGGACAATTTATTTTTAAGCCTTTCATGCAGAGCAGGCTTGGTTGTTTTTTGGGGGGGTTTTTTACAATCTTTTTTTCCTTTTTATCTTACACAGATTGTACATACAAAAAACTCTGAACTTGACTGGTGCACTCTGCTAAAGGAATCTTGCTTATTACAGGAGTTTTCAGGTACTTCACAACTATATTCTCCTTCAGGGAGACAACTCAATCTACACATGATGGCAATTCCT
>NW_010341471.1:0-235 GCF_000700745.2 Antrostomus carolinensis
GGTTGGACTAGATGATCTCCAGAGGTACCTTTCAATCCCTACGATTCTGTGAGAAGGCAGAGAAAAAAAAGCCAGCAGTTATGGACACCTGATTGGTAGAATGATTTACAACATGAACTAAAAGTGTGGGGGGGAACACATCAAAATCCCCAACACAACATGGTCAGAGTTTCAAACTAATACTTCCACCTTAGTTTCTTTTACCTGGAAATATTTATGTCGTCTCAGAGAAGTA
>NW_010341471.1:257-917 GCF_000700745.2 Antrostomus carolinensis
CACGAAGAGTAGATATAAGCTGAAGTTGCTCTATCTTTGCACTCTAACAACTACAATAAATATTGCACAGAGAATTCTGTTCCAAAGTCAACTTGAAACTTTAAATACAAACCCAGTTCTACTATAGAAAGCCTTAACGACGTTCTCCTGCAGGTTGTTTTTTAATGGTGAGGGCTTTAAAAAGTGTGCACTAAGTACACAGCCATTGTTATGCCAAGGAACAGCCGAATACTGCTGCAGTGCAAACATTAAATGGAAATTATACAATCTCTGAAACACATTACTTCAAATTGCCATTTTGTATCCATGGGAAGAGATGGGAAAACAAACAAAATACACAAACCTACATCTCCATGAAAAAAAGTAAATATTTACCCAGAATTTACATAATACTGTAAATATAGGTAGCAATGTGAAAAATCAGAAGGAAATAAATGCATAATTAACTTCCTAGCTCTCAAATAAATCTTTTAAGCACAGTGATAATTTTCCAGAAAGTCCTTATAAACACTGTTACAGCCAGGCAAAGTTAAACAGAGCCACAAGGGTTTCTGATATCTGAAAACACTTCAAAAACAAGTTCTTTCCTAAGACGTTTCGATGCTTAGTCAAAGTCCACCCCAAACCCCGACATCCCCGGGAAACAAAAAGCCGTAGAGG
>NW_010341472.1:0-707 GCF_000700745.2 Antrostomus carolinensis
TGTGTCCAAAGACTTAGAGTCAATGTCTCAAAGTCCTTCCACACCCTTCAAGAGAAGGGCTACTAAAATAATGAGATGGCTGCATCACCCCTCCTAGGGAAGATGCAGATTGAACATAAGGATGAAATTTCTTACAATGAGCATGGTGAGACACTGGAAAAGGTTGCCCAGGGAATGATGGGATGCCTCATCTTTGGAAGTGTTCAAGGTGAGGTTTGATGGAACTTTGGGTAAGGTGATGCAGTGGCAGACATCCCTATTTATGGCAGGATGAGTTGGACCAGATGACCTTTAAAGGTCTCTTCCAAACCACATCTTTCTATTACTAAATGATAACGTCCTTCTATGATAAGGCAGCCCAGTGCACTGTGTCTGTCCCTTCGAGAGAGCTGTGGTGAGGATGGGCTCTCCTGGCCTGTGCTGGGAAGCTGGTGTCCATGTGTTGTCAATACCACATTCCCTCATGACTACCTGTGTCGCAGTGTTGAGCTTACTGAGGAAAAGGAAAAGATGCGCAGAACAGAGTGGACGGTCATCACTGAAGTGTGTCGAGTAGATCTATCCAGACCCAAAGAGGCAGGGAAATTTAGGAATTGTAGGAACAACCTTTCCATGACTAAGCATACTCAAAGCATTCTCGTGTTCATTATGACTGCCAAATGATCCCAAACAACCCCCTCCCAGATCCACCCTTGAGCATAATCTCT
>NW_010341473.1:0-237 GCF_000700745.2 Antrostomus carolinensis
ACGCGTCATACATGTACATGCGTGGGCACACACACGTGACGTCACGTCATACATGTCATGTACACGCGTGGGCACGCATGTGATGTCACATCCATGTCACATGTACACACGTGGGCACACACGTGACGTCACACGTCATACATGTCACGTACACATCATGTACACGTCACGTCACGTCCACACGTGGGCACACACACGACATCACGTGACGCGTCCCCACAAGCACAGAGGTGACCC
>NW_010341473.1:384-629 GCF_000700745.2 Antrostomus carolinensis
GTCCCACATCACACGTGTGTGTCTCCACGTGCACGGTGTCACGCGTGTGCAGGGGCTGCAGCTGCACGGGGCACAGGCGTGTGCCAGGAGTGCTCACGTGTGTGCACACGCGTGTGTGTGGTGCCCCAGGGTGTTCATGGGTGTGCAGGGTGGTCACGTGTGTGCAGGGGCATATGCCACGTGTGTGGCTGCGTGTGCAGGAACATGGGGTGGGTGCACGTGTGGTATGTGGAAGTGTGTGCAGG
>NW_010341474.1:0-6261 GCF_000700745.2 Antrostomus carolinensis
CGGTGCTTTTTTCCCCTCATGGAGTTCCCCCTCTCCCTCTGCTTTTTCTCCGGCCGGTGTTCCCCCTCTCCCTCCTCGGTCCCTCCATGCCGCCCTTTTCCAGCCACCCTGACATCTTCTCTCCTCACTGGCAGAGACAAGATCCTGTCCCCAGCGAGGGTCAGCGCTTGACAAGAGCACAAATGGAGACACTTTATTCAGAGATTGTTTTCTCTTCTGCCTATTTTCATCGCACTCGGTATAAAGAAGCACAGAACGGGTCCAAACACATTTGCCTTTGGAGGGATGCAATGTTTTAAGGTGGACACTCCTGCTGCTGTCAAACCATACCCATCTGTGTGACCCAGCATGTTGAATTTGTCCCTGATAAATGATTTATGACGTGAATCAGGGAGAAAAAATGGGGAGATGTGGAAGTGACTCAAAGGGATCTAACTGCAGGGCTTGGGGTGTCTCATTTCACAGTCGTCAAGCGTGACTCGTCCCAAGGATGTGCCAATCCAGAGGTGAGTTAAGCCACCAAAGTTCTCCCAATGTTTGTGTGGTTTAATTCAGCCAGATCAGGCCCTGCTGTGATGCAGTTATCTCTGCGTGGGCATGAAAAGACTTGTCACGCTGTGAGGTTAACATGCACCAACTATTAAAAAAAGATATATGTGTTTTAAAGCCCCAAAGAGCTGATTTTTTTCACCTCTGCTTGGTGACTGCAGTGATTTATCTTGGAACTCAAATCTCAGCATTTACTAATTGTCTGGAGCTGCGAGTAAGGTTTTTGAAACACCAAGTATCACGAGATAAAACCAAGTATCATGGTCGTAAAGCTGGCAATTTTTGGAAACCTGGCTTTGAAAAACTATTTCAATGCTCTTGGGTGACCTCTTAATTCTATTCTACTTTGTTCCCATTTAAAAGAGCCCATGTGATCCTCCCTGACCTCCACACCTGGATTTTGGGGAGCCTTCCTCCACTAAACATGCAGAAGTTGCTGGTCATTTGAACCTCTGTCACTGTACTGCCTCTGCTTTGGAAAAAGCAGTTTCTTCAAACATAAGAACTGTATCAACAAGATAACCATTTATTTGAACAGACATGAGAACAACTCTACAGCTGAATCAGAAATTACACCTTCCAGACTAGAAGAAACTACAAATCAAAACCGTGCCGAGCTGCTATCACATCCCAAGTTTAGGTGAGTGCAGTTGCCTCCAGGTATTTGCTCCTTGATCTGGTTTCCATTGACAGGTATCCTGGTACTCAGACATCTGATAACTAAGCAAGTTGCTCCAGAGAATGACATCAGTTCTTCTTATTCTACTGAAATACATGTTTGCTTGTATTTTGTGAGGATGGCCTTAAATTCTAATAGATGAACCAATGCAGGTTCAGCCCATGAAGTACAGTTTTCATCCTTTAAACCAATTTTTTCTCTCATCTAATAGTGAAACTAATGACTCAGTACTGGAGATAATTTGGCTTTGCCTCTCTTGCAAATTATTAGGGTTTTTTTTTTTCAAGCATTCCTATGCTTAAATGAGATACATCCATATGTGGGGAATGTACTAATGCTAGGCGATGTATTTTATAACACATGCACATAAGAATAAAAAATGTTTATTAAAATAGTTATGAGGTCATATAGCTCACTTTTCACTAAAAATATTTAGTTATCTTACAGATAAAACATCGAGTATGTTTGTGGGGATTTTTTTAAAAACTTTTTCTTTTTTCTTTTTTTTTTTACATTTTTATTTTTTAACACAAGCAATGTATTTTCCTCCCATTTTTTAACATCTGGTTTTACTCATCCACATGATCTTGAAAGTATTCATCCACAAGAGCAGATTTATCTTCTTCACATTCCTGCCAAAGAAAAACCAAAAAAGGTAAAACCTGACTTTTCCCTAGTGGCTGTTGTATATTGTCTGTTCTGTGATGCTTTATTTTAGAAACTACAACAGGAACAGTCTCTAATACAGTTCCATAAAACATGTAGCAAAACTTTCTGAAAAGCAATTTGTTTCTAGAGCTATCGAAATGGTATAGGTCAAAATCCAGATCCAGGTATTCTGCATATTCAAAGTACAAATTCAGAGTACAAAACTGAATTAAAAAATGGAATAAAAGCACTGGACTTTTTCCTTAGGATTTACAAGCTGAATAATAAAACTAGACCAGGCTTGGAACAGATTTTAACACAGCAGCATTCTATCATGTATTTTACATTATAGAATTTATTCCTAATCTCAACCTCATATACAGGAATTATCAGGCAAGTTTGAAGAGTATGAAGAAACTTTAGAGCTCTTAATGGTCCTTTCTGACCTTTGGAGTTTAAAATTCCATTATTTTTGAAAACCAAAGCATTACTTTTAAACTCAACCGTTTGAACAGTCTGGATATGGAAGCTGGTATTAAAGAATTTCACTTTTGTAATTGTAAATGAAGATGACATAAGCATTGTCACTAAAACACTAAATGGCTTAGTTTGAACCATACTGAGACAATAATTTATTAGCAAGGCAAGGAACATATTTATATTACAATTTATATTATGGACCTTTTTAATTTTTCATCTTATCATCAGAAGTACTTTACCTTTGGTTCTTTAAATTCAAGATCTTCTCCATACTGAATAGTAAAGTCTATGTGCTGCAGAACTATGTTTATACTTTCCTCATCAGAGCGATCAAAAGGCAGAAATCGAACCATGCCATAGTCATCAATCTAGAGAAAGGATTTAAAGGATGGTAGTAAGAAAATGCAGTAAGTTATTTCTCACTCATAGCACCCTAAGCCACCTCCTTAGACCACACTTCGGTCTTGCAAAATTGCTAATAGAGCAGGATTCACAGAAAATGTATTGGCTAAATCCAAATGTAAAATGTATTGGTTACAATCCAAATGTTAGTATCAAGAATCTGATGCTAATCTGTAAAAAAATTAAAAACTGAGTTAAAATAGGCAAAAAGTAAAATGCTCACATGCCTGAGAATCTTTTTGATCCTTGCTGTCAGGTAAATACATAGTTACAGGGTGAAGGGGAGGAATTATTACAGTACCTACAGTATTAAGAGTACCAGTTAAAAAGCAATATACCTACCAATCCACATATAGATTTAGTCAATTTTTTAAACATTTTGCTTTTCAATATATTTGTAGAATCTTCAATCATAGAATACATATCTGGATCTAAGTACCTGGGAGAAACAAAGTCATCGTTAACATCAACAGAATCCTTGGCCACAGAGCAAATGAGTCATTGTGCTTTTATACAGCCACCAAAACCACCTGTCATTCTGTCATCTGAACGAACTAACTTCCTATCAGGAATGTTTAAAAATAGTATTTGATTATCTCAGATTATGATTGCTAGTAGAAACAACCAAAGTGGTTTTTATTTTCTTTTTGGTAATATGCTTGTATATTCTTCTTTGAGGAAGACCACAGGGAAAAACTTTAATTTTGTCATTTTAGCACAAATGTAAAGTTACACTTAAGTAATTCAGTATGTTCAGTATCAAAAAACCAACAGGGTCACCTCTGGTTTAGGTTGTGAAGTACAATACCCTGGGAATGTCACTCAGAATGACATTAATTATTCAGGATAATTATTTACAGAAAAATCCAGAGATATGTACAAACACAGAGCTAGGCTTTTGACTCTAATTGTAAGCATCCTATCCAGACATTTAAAGACTATGTTCAATATAGAACAAATTTATCTTCTCCCATTTGAGAAAAGTATGTTTTAATTGTGGAAAATGACTGATTTTTGAGTGAAGTTTACCTCAAGATATTATGCTACAGAGTAAGTAATTCTTTAGAACTTACTTTTCTATCTCTTTCTTGGCTTTCTTGCTTAGCAAATCCATTTTGGTCATGATGTTAATCTGTGGAATCTCTAAAGATATCATTGCACTGAGTGCTGCCAGAATTCCAGAGATAAACTTAAAGAATATGAAAAATGATGTAATTAAGTACAGAAAAACACAATATAAACATGCAGGGCACCCTACCATAGATAAAATCTAGTGAATATATGAAACATGGACACAAGGCCAAGTGGGGAGTCGTTATGTCTGTTGGAAAAGGGAGGTGAGGAGCTTCCCATCTGCCATCTTATTTCTAGGGACTCAAAACTGGATCAGCCACTGAAAAGGCCATTACAAAACGCAAAGCCCATCTCAGGATTTTTACTGCTAGACGAGGAAAGTGGCCTGCTCTCCCTCCAGATCCAAGAAAGCTCTCGTAGAACCACAGAAGAATTTAGGTTGGAAGGGACTTTGAGAGGTTATCTGTTCCACAGCACTGCTTGAAGCAGAGCCAGCTTCCAAGTCAGATCAGGCTGCTCAGGGGTTTTGCCCAGTCAAGTTCTGAGTAACTCCATGAACACACAAAACACAACCTCTCTGTGCCCCTGTTCCAGTCTGACCACTCTCACAGTGAAGGATTTTTCCCTTTACATCCAACTGGAATTTTTTTTGCTGCATCCTGTGTCCGAGGCAGCTGAAGACAGCGATCAGCTCTCCCCCGGCTGAGCATTCCTTCCTCTGGGCTAAACAAACCCAGCTCCCTAAATTGCTCAGTGTGACAGTTTAACTATCAACAATTTCTTGTTCTTTATCAATATGAACTTTAACAACAGATTTAAAATGGATACCTTAAAAGATTCCACCATAAACTGAGAATCCACAAGAAAAACTCCACAGACACGGAATTCCCACTGCTGCAGCTGCTCCACCAGCTGTTTCATCACCGGCAGATGCGTGTAGAGTTCGATCTGACCTAGGGCACACTTTGGGTATTAGTCTGCAAAATGTGAAGCTAACAGGAACAATTCACAGTTATCAGTTATACAAATATGGGCAATGCACTTAATATATAGAAAAGCTATTGAAGAGAGCATCATCTTTCTTTTCAGACAACTCTGACTGCATTTGGGTGAACTTTTCCTGGAGAAGTGGTAAAGAAATAAAAGGGTTTTCTTCTCCCTTGACCCCCAGTTAGCATTAGCAGTTGCCATGGCATTCCCACACCGTGTGATGCTGTCAAACATCAGTGTGCTGCAAATATTTTGATAAAATAATCAAGATTTGATCATATAGAAGAAAGAGTCAAGTCTGATTCAGAAGACACAAAATAGTAAAGCATAATGTGTAAGTTAAGACTGTTAAGTTTGAAAGAGGTAACCATAAAAGTCATTGTTAAGTTTGAAACAGATAACCAGAGAAGCAATTGTTAGGTTTGAAATAGATAACCACAGAAACCTCCCCAGGAAATTACTGGATTTTCTATGTTTTGTTTTAAAAAAACTAAGGAGATTGTCTTGGACACCAGTTATGCTGTTTGCAAACCCCTTACCCTTCCCATCTTGATTTGAATATCAATGATTTCAATCAGTAGAGCTAAGCAGCATTGACCAATGATTATTTTGGGTTAAGAATATTGATGAGGTTATATAACTAACGAAACCAATCACTGTAAAGGTTAAATTTAAAGGTGAGCATACTGTGCACTTTTATGCAAAGGAACTTCTGGAACAATCTATGATTGATAGAAAATGGGTATAAAAACTGAGGAATTTTGATGCTTGGTTAGACATGTCAGACGGAGCGATGCTCCGTGTCTCCAGCGCTGCAATAAAGAGGTGCCCGCTCCTTAAAACCACACTGGTGTTCAGGAGTTAATTTCTGGATTTTGGTAACAAGTGCAGCCACCCAGATCACTTGGTTGCCCAAGGAAGCTGTGGCTGCTCCTCCCTGGAAGTGTTCAAGGCCAGGCGGGATGAGGCTTTGAGCAACCTGGTCTAGTGGAAGGTGTCCCTGCTGCTGGCAGGGGGGCTGGGACTGGATGAGCTTTAAGGTCCCTCCCAACCCAAACCAGTCTGGGATTCTATGATTAGCCAGGGACCAAGTTCACCTCAGAAACATCTGAAAGTGACTCTGTTAACAATTAAAAAAAAAAAGTGTGAGTGATTATAACCAACAAAAAAAAGGTACTACAAGGTTTATAGCGCAAACGAAGAATGATACCAAAACATTGACGTTTGTTTACCTGGGCAATCAAACAATATATAGTCATCCTCCACATGCCCAAGGCTTTCCTCGAGCCAGTTAAAGTTATTGGCAAAGTATTCCATGCAAAACACCAAACCGCCATTGGGACCAAACCTTAAGGATTCATCTTCCATGACGTCATCCACTTCTATTAGCTCACGGATGTCTGCAACAACAACAACAGAGACACGAGGCGGTCGCAGTT
>NW_010341476.1:0-10989 GCF_000700745.2 Antrostomus carolinensis
GGGGGATGGGTGTATTACGTCATCATACGCAATGGGGAGATCAAGATAAAATTCTGTCCCTTTCTAATCTCAAAATATTCCATTGAAACCAAGAAAACTTACCCCTTCCTCCACATCTTCACCCTCTTTGGTTTCTGCAGCCCGGGATGTGGCATCTCCAGCTCACTTAAGAGACTTGGATGGGAAGAAATTCTTTTCCACCCACATCTGTGGGTGTGAGGGAGAGTCTCGAATACATCACACGCTGTCTGACTTGTTACTCAGTGACAGAAAAACATCAGAAATTCTGAGTACTACCTCCCCCCATCCCATTTCATAAACCCATTCCACTCCCATTCCATAAACCAAGGCAGTATTGCATTCGGATTTAAATAATGGGAAATCCGTCTTCACGTTGTCAGTTAATTACCTGCTTCTTCGTTTCTTCACGTTTGCTGGTCAGGAGTTTCCACCTTTCATTGTGTTTAAGATCTTCCACAGCGCTCAAGGCCAAGGCACCAAATAGATTAGCGGAAAAAGAGTGAGTCCATCAAATGAGGTGGCTTCATGTTCAGGGGTCCTCATTTTCTGACCAGTTTCTAGGATCTTGGTGCCTTTAGATGTTATTTACATGTTATTTACATGTTTAATGTTATTTTAACATTTTGTAAGACATTTATTCTTGGTGCCTTGTTATTTTAGACATTTATCCTCGTACCTAATCTTGGTCACATAACACCACATTTCAAAGGCAAACTAGTGCCTTGATTTTACTGAATATTGTCATTTTTTAGGTACCAGTGAAAAATCACCTTGAAGTTTAAGACACAAAGATACTTCGAAGCATTAGTCTGTATTCTCTGTTCAGATTAACTGCGATTTATGGAAAATGCAGGTTCCGTAGGCTGTGCCATAGGGTTGCCATCACAGTTCTGTTGGGAGGCCACTCCATCAGTGCTTGGGGTGAAGGGGTGATTCAGGCTGCCTAATTTTTTTAAACCTCGTTGAAGCTGTGGCTGCCTGAGCATGGGCTGGACATAGAGTTTACCAGAGGGTGTTCACAGTACCTCAATTCTGCTTTGAAGTGCACCCTGTCACCTCCTCCTTCTCCCTGGCATGGGGACAGAAGCCTACACTCCTAATTTAGACACATAAGAACACCAAGAAAATGACAGTTTTCGTTCCATCTCAAAGAAAAATGCCTACATTTCTTTACTGCAGTATCTGTATAGACCTGATAGATGCAGCTACAGCAGAAACAAGTATTTTCCAGGCTAAGGGAGATGTTTAACCATTGGGTTGTAGAATTGAGCAACATTTCTCCATGAGCTGTTAGTAAAATTAGCACAGTCCTTCCTACTTGTTGGTAGATTGGACTATTGTCGGGAGCAATATGAGGTGAAGTGTGAAGACTTCGGGTTTCTGCCCTTTTTAAAAAACTTTATTGTGTCTTTCTGCTGTGATTCACAGGCAGCAGCTGATGCTTTTAAGTTAATGGGCTATCAGAAATACCATGAACAGACAGTGTGAGCTTCAGTACCAAATCCACAGGCTAAGAGATGAAACAGATACTGCTACAATGAAAGTCTACATGCATGTAAGAAATTTTTCCAATATTTTATTACAGGTCTGGTTACAAAGATTCCCTCTTTAGCAAAGAAGAGTTATATCTAAAACATATGTAAGTGATCCATAAGTGAAGAACACCAATGGGCCTCTCTCACATTTGTATCATGCCTTGAGCAGTTGGTTATGTCTGTGGGAAATAAGCAACCAGGGTGCTGGAGCGTGTCGAGAGAAGGGCAACAAAGCTGGTGAAGGGGCTGGAGCACAAGTCTTATGAGGAGCAGCTGAGGGAACTGGGGTTGTTGAGTCTGGATAAAAGCAGGCTGAGGGGAGACCTTATCTCTCTCTACAACTACCTGAAAGGAGGTTGTAGCGAGGTGGGAGTTGGTCTTTTTTCCCCAAGTAACAAGTGCCAGGATGAGAGGAAACAGCCTCAAGTTGCACCAGGAGAGATTTAGATTGGATATTAGAAAAAAATTATTCACCAAAAGAGCTGTTAAGTATTGGAACAGACTGCCCAGGGAAGTGCTGGAGTCACCATCCCTGGAGATATTTAAAAGACGTGTAGATGTGGTGCTTAGGGACATGGTTTAATGATGGACTTGGCAGCGTTAGGTTCATGGTTAGACTCGATGGTCTTAAAGTTCTTTTGCAACTAAAACAATTCTATAATTCTATGAAATGTTCGTGGAAAAATGTATTTGCAGTATTTTATGGCAGCTTTGTGAGGGCGTGCAGAATGACTGAGTAGTTTGCAAAGCAGTCACATTCCTTGATGCATTTTATTCATCCTCAAGGTGTTAGAGAGAAAATTTTCCAAGCTCAAAATGACAGGAAAGCCCACAAGAGGAGTGATGGCACTGAGGTGAATGATGGCACCTGCTCTGGTTAGTTCCCACGAAAGCTCAATCCCAGGCTGAGGGTGGCACTGGCTGTTTCCCAGTTTTACAGAGGACAGACACAAGAGTACTTCAAGTGCATTCACTTCTTAAGTTTGCTACATGAACAGTAAAGAAAATTCCAACTCTATCTGCGCATACAATGGTGTGTATGTTACAAATACATATTTTCATTATCTATATTCGGTGGCTACACAGCAATTATCAATACAATTATGTAACACAGATATAAATGCCTGAAGAACAGAGAGTTGTTTTATACAATTTTGTAAACCAAACAATTTTATCAACTCCAGCATCTTCAGTGCAATTTTTCTTTAATGTGGAAGTTCATCTTTAAAGTGATTGATATGACTGATTTTTAAAAAATGGAAAAATGTTTATAGAGAAGAACAATACAAATATATCAGCTCTCATGTAGGTGTATCGTTCTCTTACAGTCTACCAGTAATCTGGATGAAGGCCCTGCATACTTCAGTGGCAGGAGTAACTGCTGGAGAAGGTTGTTTCTTCAAAATTTCCCTGGGACAAGAATAATATATGCCATAACAGATTATCCACAGTCCAAAACATTGTCAGACAGACCTAAAAAGGAGCTGAAGTTCCTGCTGCTGAGTCCACAGAATAAAGAGCTGTGGCATGATTGACTCCTGGCTGTTTCTAATGTAAGGATTTATAACAAGTTTCAGTTTTATTTTGCATGACAGCATTTTCCCCTTTCCTTTGTAACAGGTTTTTCTAAATACTTGTGAAAGAAGTATTTCCTTTAGAAAGCTGCAGCTCAGAGAAGCTTGAAAATTTTGCCACAGATCATAAAATATGTCAGCCCAGGCAGAAATACGACTTAAGAAACTATGTCTAATCCTTTGCCTCAGCCATTACAGTCTGAGCTTTCATAATGTTGTATCAGATTGCTTATGTACAATTTAATTTTTTGCCAGGAAAATAATAACAGTCCTTTACTAGCAATACAATGACAGTTATTTGACACACATTTATAGGTACAGTAGAAAAAAACCAGTTATTTCATGCACATTCGTGTTGAAATGTGAGTTTCTAACATCTGCAGTTACCTACTGGCACTGATCATTGGAAAACGTTATTAATTCTGAAAGGTTGGCTTATTTTGATGTTCTCCTTCATGTTAAATCTTGATGTGTGTTTTTAAAAACACATTTTTTCCATGCACCTTTTCTTCACTAAAATGGAATTTTTAATACCCTGACTTGCCACTACAGTTTTGTCAGCCTGTTGAGAACTTATTTTTAAAATCTTTCTAGAATAAACTGCTTTTCTGCCTCTTCCTGTTTTTTTTGTGTGTTTTAAGTTAAAGGAATGCTGTTTGGCAGATCCCTTTTCCTTTCAAATTACTTTGAAAATATGTAGTTAATAGAAAATACACAACCACAAGGCTCCAATAAACTGAACTTTCAGTTGTTAAGCAGCTTCACCTATCGCCATGAGCCTGGCTTTCCAAATGTTCCACACAAAGCACAGTCAGAGGTGACATGGCAGGTATACAGCTTTTCTAGGTCAGTCTCCAGAGCACTCCATCCATTTCTCATGTTCCCATCACTTTTAGTACATATTTATTAAAACAGCTAATTGAACCATCTTTTACAGGGGTATGCGATGATGGACCTTTCCCAATGCCTTTATGAAGGGAGCGTAGTTCACGTATTCCTAAGAATCCTATTTCACTCTCTCCACTTTATTCACTCCCCAATTTAGGGATGGAGGGCAAGGGTTTTGAACAGATTTTTGTATTTAATGATACCGTTTTATTTGGAGTGAAACTTACCTTGTGCTTTTGCTTTTCATACTCAAGGCAGGTTGTTTTTCAGCATTTGTCAGAAGTGCTATTTTGGCAGCTCTGAGGTCTGAAGTCATACATTCAGAAAGTAAATTGAATGTATGACAAGACAGATGCCCTTGTAGAGCTCTGTGTTCTCCCACCTGACCTACCTTTAATTGCATCAAAGGTATTACTGTGTTCACATCCGGGGCAAACCAGTACTTGAATTTCAGCACGTGCTGTCCCATCAGCTTTGTCACGCCCTGACAGCATCCAAAATATACTTGGTGCTTTCCAAATAAAGGTCCTATATTCTAAGACAGGACAGGTAGAAAAGAGAAATTTAACATGCAAAAACCCCAGTGTAATCCAACTGAATATAGTTTCACTTTTGATATCGCCAAAGTTAAACACCCAAACGTTCCTTCCCCCATTCAAATCCGTGACTTCTCACTGCAGCCATCAGTGGCTCTAGGTCCACATATTTCAATGACTCCCTTTCACCACAGACAAATTATTCTGCTGTTAACAAGTTGTTGATACTACCAACACAGATGTCAGCTAAAATGTGGTGTAGCAATCATCTTTTAAAGCCCAGATACATGCTATGAGTAGCAGTGTACAACATGCACCTTCTTGATGCCCTTAAGCACCCATCACAACAAAGTCCAACTCCTTTCAAATTTAAATGCACCTCAGATTTCAGTTGAGAGGGATACATTTTGGACATTAACTAAGACTAAAGGTGAAAGGTCTTGCATCTGTTGCCAGTTTCTTTAGGTATTTAGTGCATCAAATATTTTAAACTTAAATTATTGTCACCATAATCCTTAATTTCTTAGCAAGGAGATATGACTATCTTTACCTCATCTGCCTAGAAACGTACTGACATCAGTATCTAGATAAATACATATACATATTAAACATAGTACCTTATTTAATTGAACCAAGTAATTTCTAATTAAAGACATGTGTTCCTTCTTTTACTATGTTGCCTCTTTAATAATTAACAGCAACATGCTGAGCTTGCTTTGTTACTTATAACTGACTTTTAGGATGATCATTTTTGAAGGGTTTTAGTTTCTACTTTATGTTCTACCAGGGCTACATGATGTAGCTCTCCCATGAATGAGAGGTAGAATGTATTATATGCTTACGATATATACACATACCATTACATGGTTATTACAGTCTGTTACTGGAAGTGTTTTAATGCCTTCCTTTCTGCTGTTTAGGAAATTGCACTTCCAAATTTCTAACCATATCCACACATACTTGTAAGAGAGAGAAGTCACAGTGAGGTCTGTGGGACTTTCCACACACACACACAGAGACCAGCTGGAAACTGCAGCAGGTACCACTACATGCTGTGTGACATCTTGCAGGGTACAAGCTGGCTGCTCCTTGAGAAACAGGCAAAGGTTTGTGCACTAGAATAGGGAAGCCTGTACTTGTGCTGTTACTTAACTCTTGGCTTAAGCTCCGACTTCCTTTCCCATTAAGCCCCTAGGCTGGGGCTTGAAGCTTCACAGGATCCTGGGGACCAAAAGAGCAGCAGACCAGTCTGCAGGAGTTTGTTGTGCAGCTTGAACAAGAAGGGAGACAGAGCTGAGCAGCACATGAAGATTTCTTCTTCCCTGTTTCTGCCACCATCATTTGATGTAACAGAAGAGCGTAACGGAAAACCTTTATTATTCTATTTCTAGAAGGCAGAATTTTGTTTTATGGCTTTATTTGTTCAGTCTAGAGATAACATCCTTTTTGAGAGGAAAAGTTTGTATTTGTCTTTTAAATATTTTTCTTTTCTAGATCTTAATTTCAATACAATTAATTAGTCACTTCTTCATTTTACTCTTATTGGCCCACTACAGTGTCTCTGCAACTAGCACGTTGCTCTTCCCAAACTCAAGAAAGGTTAGAAAAAAATGAAGATAAAATATTTGATTAAGAGAGAATGAGAGGTATGAGGCAAAACTGGAAGCAAGATGCTCTTTTCAGGATGCCCTGTATTTCTGTGGGAAGTACTCATTAGCTAGAAGTCCTATTACAGTTCCTTGCTCTTTGGTACCATGGCATTTGTTCAGGCTGGTTTTGCACCATGCCTTTGCCTTACATTCATCAAGAACCATCATGCCTGGTACCTTCAACTACTGCTTCCACTCTGGGAACATTTTCCACAAAGGAGTAACACCCGACCTTACACATGTTTAATCCTAAAGTGCATTTAGGAAACTCTAAGACACGTTTCCGGGATATTTCACAATTTCTAATGAAAACTGTCACCTAGATAGTTTCCCCCAGTGATCCCTTCCATGTTTACTATGTGTTACCACCTACCACTTCTCACAACCTGAAGTCTTTTATGTTTTTGCCCCCACACTCTATGGAGGAAGGCTATGGCTGGCATAGCTGCAGCTTATGGTGTAGGAACTGAAGGGGCACAGGGTAGTGGTGCACAGACAGACATCGTCTTCACTTTTAACTGTTTCTATATAACACAGAATTTGAAACTACCTCTTCAATCTCAAATTAGTACAACATGGGGCTGGCACAAGTAAAAAACAATGCTTTAGCTTGCTTTGACAGTTTTACAGGTGAGAAAAATGTCACATTTCTCAAGTGTGATTTAATAGGTTCTTACTCTTGTATGCGTGTAACAATGCACAGTATTATACAGGTACAGAAACTGGATGATACAAATAGGAGCAACTTCGCTGAACATCAAGAGATGGCAATTTCACAAATAAAAAAACCAGGATCGATCTGTTGTTACAAAAGAATAGGAATATGAGGCAGGTAAATTGTATGCCTCATCCCAGGCATTATCTCTGGAGGATATTAGATGATTTCCATCCACAGCAGATGCATAAATCTTCAGATAAGGCACTGGAAAATCCAGTTAAGGCACTGGAAAATTGCTAACCCTTCTAGTCACTTTAATGCATTCTGCCCTGCTTTGAACTAGGTTGCAGATTTGCCAGTACAGCCTCTTATACAGGTTTAACAAGTTTAGCAAAACATACATTCTTGTAATTAATTTTTACCATGGGAAAAATAAAAATCTCTGCACCACAAAGCTAGTACAAAACTAAAACTGAGCAACTGTGATCATTCTGTAAGGTTTATAACTTGTGCAAAGTACAGCTGGTTGATTATTTGGGTGTTAACAATTTTGTGCCGAGATTTCTTTGGCTGGAGTATTTAGTTTATTTAACTTAATGCAGAGGTCAGCCTCACTCTCCTTGTTTTCAGACAACAGTACTGAGACAAACTCCAGCTCTTTCAGCTAAAACACTTTCCATAAGGTTGTTAATTGGATCAGCTCCCAACTTTAAGACCATAAAAAGTCATTACATTTAAAGCTATAGTTCATTATCATCACCTATTTTTTTCTGACTACATAGTTCTTCTCAGTGTTTTAGATAATCTGTCAGGAGAAACAGTGAAGGAAACACTATTACTTGACAGTAACTCTTCCTGATTGCAATAAATGAACTGAGAATCAGGAGGGGAAAGAAATGTTTTGCACTTTAAAATGTCGTCTTCTGAAACTTAAATTTTCTATGTTTTGGGTTTCATTATAAAGCTAAAAATTATCATTGGAAGTTAAAAAAAGTTCATGGTATCAAGTTAGGACCTGTGTTAGATTTAAAAAAAAAAAAAATCCTTGCAGAACTACCTGTAAGAGCCAGAGGACAAAGTGAGAACATGTGTTACAGGAGGCAAATCCCATGGAAAATCCCTCAGCCAACCAAGGCTACCCAAGTCACTAGAACTCTCTCCTGGGAATAAATTGGCCAACAGGGCTTTCTGAGAGGTGACAGAAGAGAGCAGAGTAATTTCTTGCTTTCCAGGAGTGAAAATGAAGGCCATCACTACACAAACACAGGGCAAAGCACTTTGGCCACACCTTGCATTGACACCAGTGTCACCACCACAAGGACAGTCCCATGCATCCTGTGTGACTTCGGCAATCTGGGAAGGTAAATGCAAGAGGAATACATTGACCACCTGGGAATTTCTCTCCTGAGACTATGGAAGTCAAACATGGGTGGAAATACTTGCTTTCAGTTAGCATTATGCATTATGTACTTGAGTCAGAAAGTCTCATCAGGTGGTACTCAAATACATATAAACAGACCTGTAACATGCACAATTCACCGCAGGAGATAAAGATTCGCGGGCAGAAACAGAATTATACAATCGGTGTAACTCAAACTTGTGAGATGATGCACATGACAAAAAAAGCAAACAAACCAATGTTTAGGACATGTCTGAGGACATACTGAAATGGGTGTGGGAATGGAGGCTGCTAGTTTAGGCCAAAGACATACCTGTCTGGTAAAATTAAATAGTGCAATAAAAGAGTTAGCCATTAAAGCCATCTATCTCATTAGAAAACTTTTTTTTTTTCAGCACCACTTATTGAGCAACATTTATCCATAATACAGGAGAACTGCTATCAAGGGTGACATCCCCAGGAGACATATTTGACAGATATCAGATGCATGGCAAAAATAATATTTTTTTTAGTTCCTCAAGTGCTGCGTAGCATTGATCTAGAAGTCTTGGCGCTCAGCATTTCATGCTTAATGCTGGTGTTCATTCCAATGGATGGATGACTGAAGAGTCACTGGGTACTTGATTTGGTTTATTTTCACCTGTAAATATGGTGTAAAGCACCTGTCAGTGCAACCAAAGCATCAAATATAAAAGTGGAAAGTGTTAACGAAAACAAGAAGTGAAAGCTATCCTTACACATACTCCCTACCCTCTCCCTTCAAAGAATGAAAAATCTGCACATGCCAAGAAAGTTGCCTTGGACAAGGCGGCAGTCAGATTAAAAGACATCAAAAAATCAGTAAGACTTGACAGACTAAAGGCTGGGTGGGGGATCACGTGCCCATGAGTGTGTTACGAACTCAAAAGGTACAGAAGTAATACAGAATCTGCAACACCCAAAGCAACAGTTTTACTTTCCATCTTATGAAGCTGATGGAATCAGAAGGGAAAAAAAAACACAAAACCAAAACCCCCAAAACCCAATTTGTAACAAAGGGGAAACAACCACTGAAATGATGAATTTCAAGTCAAGGGTGGGTAACTTATGCCAAAGAATCTGGAAGGAATTAACTGAAAAAACCCCTTTGTCAAACTAACACTCATTTCATATCACACAAAACAAGTGAACACAGATGAACAGAACTACTGCCAAAAATTAAGGCCACATATTCCAAAAAAAGTGAAGAATTTGATATAAGCAACTATGAATCAGTTAAAATGTGAGAGCTCTCCTTAGTGCAATAATGGAACCATTATTTGAGATTCCTAATCAGCTACAGAGGCGCTAACAAGTAAGTCAAGTCGGCCAGCATAGCATCGTGGAAGAAAGGTACTGCCAAAAAGACAACCTGTCTCACAGAGATAGGAAATGAAAAAGGTGAACAAAAATAATTGTAAATAGCAAACTTACAGTGCAGAAAGATTGCTGTCATCTCTTCCACTGTATCAGTCTAATACATTTGGTCTCCTTTTGAACCAAAAAATAAGGACACATGACAATTAAAGAGGCCCTTCCTCCCATGACACATCCCGCTGGGAACAGCACTAATTCATCTGTACTAGTACTACTTAGTGTACGATTAAGTCAAGTTATCAATGAGGGAAGGGGGGAAAAAAAAAGTTTTAAGCAATTCTAAGCATTAAAATAAAATGAAAATGATATTTTAGAACTCATTAATAGAAAAAAAAGTGAGACCACAGTTATTTTCAAACATTCTTCATAGTAGATTTTTCAACCAGGGGCTTTGATCTGACAGCAAGAGAGCTGCCAAAAAATAGATAGTGTCAGAGAAAAGGAAAAAAATGTGTCAAGGGACTTATAATGAAAGCTTTCAACAGACTGCGTGAGAAAATCAGTAAAGAACAACCTTCTGTATTACTGGCCCCACTCCCCCTGCCCTCCTGGTATTGCATGTTGTTCTAATCTGACAAATTAATCCTGAAATGAAGTTTCCCCTTCCTGTTATGGGAAACGTTAAACTGTATGACTTGAACTTCTGGCACTTGGAGGTCCAAGCGTGTGATGAATGCATATTGTCTCAGAGCCCTCAATTCCGTGGATCTGATAGCGTGGAACAGTCTTTTCTCCTGGCCTCTGACTAACACCAAAAGCTGGCTTTGGTTTTCAGTCTTAGTGGTTAAATTTATGCCTTGACACCGAGTTACTAAGGTAACAATGAAATCAACTCAGAAGACTATTTCAAGTTGAAATGCAGAGTAGACACATGAATGTGCTAGAGAAATTAAAATTGGGAATAAAATATAGCTAAAGATACAAGCTTGATGCTATATAAGGACATCCAACTTTTCTTGTTGGGGTAACTTTAACTATCATTAATATAACATTACTAGTTATAGCATCACTTAACATTTTTTAAAGTTTGCTTAACTGGGTTAACTCTGAAGTCCTGTAAAAAATAATCCAGGTCCACTACATTTCAAGTATTACAAAGTTTACACAAGTGTTTAAAGATTAAAAATATTTTATTTACACTTTTCTTTATACATATTCTATACATTTTTTCAGTTTAAAACCCGAACAGAGCACATATGCAAGTCTCAGCATACTGTATCCATAGCTAATGAAAATTACCTTCTGCCAAAAAAAAAAAAAAAGACAAGAAAAAGGCTTTAAAACAGTTAAAAAGAGGCAACTCTTAAATTACTCAAAGAAACTTATAGCAGCCA
>NW_010341477.1:0-5648 GCF_000700745.2 Antrostomus carolinensis
GGGGGAGGCCGCGCTTCCCTTCCCTTCCCGGCCCCGGCTGCGGATCCCTTCTCCTGCCGCGCTGCGCCGGGGATGCCAAACTGATAGTCACAGCTGGAGGGCAGATCCCCGGTGGAGAGAGAGATGGACAGTCAGCCGAGCACTTGGAAGGATAAGGGTATTTATTTATTTGTTCCTTCACCTTTTTCCCTTTTTTTTTTTTTTTTTTTATTTTTTTTTTTTTTTTTAAAGTTACTGCGGGTGCTTTTCAGCATATGGTGTTTGTGACATATATTTGTTTGTGGAATGTATCTGCAGATGTAAGATCTTTCTGGATCTGCAGATGTATAGAGGATCGTGAAGGCTCTAGGTTAAAATGCGTAAGTTCGAGCAATGCAGAAGGATAAATTATTGATGTAGGTGAAGCAGCTCGTGTGACACTGCAGATCTTTCTCAGCCCTACAGAGAACAGCTTGTCTTGGTATGCACTGCAGAAATACCACCATAGCCTGAATTTAGTTGATGTTCCTTTGAAATTCCTAGATTATTAATAATTTAACAATATTAACCATTAGCTCAAAAGAATATAATATCTGCATTTCGAGTGGTTTAACAATTTTAAGAGGAGAGATTGCATGCAGACTGCTGCAGGGTGGTGGGGTTTTTTTTCCTTCTGTTTGGCATGGCGTGTTTAGCATCTACCCTTAATCACATTTGCATTGTATTTTTCATAATTCTGTTGGATTCCAGGTAAAACTGTGTCTGATTTTTCAGAATTTACAGCCATAATATCAAATTGTTTTAGGTAAATCAGTAGCTAGCCTTAAATTAGTGTGGTTCTGACCTTTGTTCCTGTAACCACCAATGGGAGATCACCAGTGTAAATCTCTGTGGATCATTTTATTAGTGCTCAGTGTGTAAGAGTTTAAGCCTTATTTGAATACATAATCTTCAAACTTTATGGCAACAAGCTCTAAAAAATTTTAATCATATTTGGATACCTAAATATCTTATTGAAGGGCCCTGTCATGCTTGGTACTTGTACTTGTGAAATTTTCCTCTTTTTCTATAACTATTGTTAAAAATCTGTGGATTTTTTTCCACTTGGACAAAATTTCCAGCTGTCTAGAATCCATGGAAAGCTCTATCAGAACCTAAATATGTAACAAAAAAGCCCTGGAGGGGGAAAAACTTTGCTCCTGCAAAACGAGTTTCTAAAAAGCTCAAATCTTTCATTAAAGGGCTGGTAAAATGTTAGGAAAAAATATCCTGCAGTGTTTAGTGGTCTATTCTTAATGTGTTGTGAGTATTTTAAATGTTCAGTCCTCCATACGTCAGGCCTGAAATTCTTAGTGTTAAAAAAAAAAAAAAAAAGAGGGTGACGTCAGAATATTTTTGTAAAAATTGAAAGGCAAGTTACCTTTGAGCATTCAGGACAAATTTTCTGGTTTTCTTTTACAACCCGATGAGAAGGGTTGGTGATGGTCTGTCCCTCACGGCAACCGAATGCAGACATTTCTGAGCCTAGAATTTCAGGCCTTGAGAATAATGGGAGTCTTTTGTGGTTTAAAATCAATGAATTGTCAGTCCTGAGCGTGCCTGTGTGGCCCAGGAGGGTGCTGGGGGCGAGTGTGCTAACCAGTGCAAGTCATGCTGTTAGAGCTGCATGGAGGCCAGTAATGCCGGGTCTGGGCACTTGGCTTCTTTGCAAAATGTAGACCTGACTAGCATGTAATGAAACTGTCATCAAATGAACAAAGCAAACCTCAGCCTGTCCTACCATTGCATATTTTGTGCTGGTATAATTGCTTCAAGCACTCTTCTAAATTCCTCTTCCCCTCTCTTTGTTTTTACATAGTGGCATCCCCTTAGGTGGAGGAAGCTGGTTTGGTGCCTATTTCTCCCTCCAAGGAAGTCCCTATTGCCTTAAGGCTTGATTATAATTTAACTTGTAGAGAGAAGGTCTAAAAGAAAAAGGAAGCAGAGCAAGAAGAAGGTTTTCTGGGGAAGCAGAAGAGTATGGTTCCTCTTCTTTTGCAACTGTTCTTGAAACCTAGTTTAGTGTGGTTTCTGATAGCATTTGTTTATAACGAGGTGAAGATGCCTTGTTTCATGTGTTCTTCCTTCGTTAGGTCAGGCTCCAGTGGCATGGAAAATGATGGGTAAAGTTCAGGGACTGATTACAATATTCATTTTGCCCCAAAATAAATATAGAAGCAAATATTGCAACATGCTTCTGTTCTCTCCACACTAAAAAATAACCTTAGAAAAAAATGTGAGGATCAAATCTAAAACCAGAGAGGAGCCAAAAGTGTGGTTCCTAGTTAGACTTTCCAGCTAAAGCACTGCTTTCTAATTAACAAAATCCTGTGCTTAGTTTTGATCTGCATGTTTCTTGTGCTACAGCCAAAGTAGTTGAGGAACCAGCATAGTGAAAGTGGTATAACCTGTGATATTGATTAATACCTGTGGTATTGATCATCTAGATAAGCGTGATGAAATAGGTATACCCTGGGGATGGCATGAGTTTTATTTTTAGCACGCTTAAAGACAGGCCCCCGTGAGTAATTGTTAAGAAAATGCCTAAAATTTATTTATTTAATTTTTATTTCAATGAATTGTGAGGTTTTAGTGGCTGAATAATGCTAATGGTAGGATGAACTCCCAGGCTATGCCAATATTTATTTTAATTTATTTTTTTAAAGTAACATACTGAAAATCTGTCCGAATTCTGGTTCAGATTAGTTAAATGGTGGAAAAGGTAGAGCTTTTAAAATTTTTACTGTGAGTAATCAGGACTGTGGAATGGTTTTACCAGTTTGTACATTTTGCACACATGCATGGGTGTATGATTTAAGTAGAAATGAAAGAAAAATACTGCTTTGGCTCATTGATAATTATTAGATACTATTTGCTTTTTTGAGGGACAATCTGGTAGTGTCGGACTTCGTTTTCATTCTAACATGGACTCTGTGAAATCTGTGTCATTTTTTTCTTGCTAGGGGTTGTGGGGCAGGTGTGCCAAGTCTGAATTGCCTGTGGTGCAGACTTGTTTTCTGACCTTTGGGATCCAGTTAGACAAGCCTGTCAGTCCCACTGGAGGTGCCACAACGTCCGTCCCTGGGACAGGGAAGGCTCTGTTAGTTGAAGTCAGCTCCATGTGCTTGGCACCACGTGCAGTCATGCAACAACCACCTGGTTTTACCAGCCTGGGATTGCTCTGTTGTTACTGACTTGTAACAAGGCAGTTAGGGACCAAACTGGCTTCCAACACATCTGATCAGAGTAAAAAGGAGGCTTGAATTTTGTGGCCCAGTCTGTAACTGCTCTGGCTTAGGTTGTCAGCTGTGATTTTTAAATGGTTGTTCTGATGTAGGAAATCTTGAAAATGTCAGACCCCAGTCTGCTAATGATGTTTGTGCTTGGCAGACTGACTGCTTGATGGGTTGGTGGCTTCTCCTTGGGGTTAGTCTTTCTCCAGTTTAAGAGAAGCTCACGCCAGGCTTGACCAGGCTTTGAAAGTGAAACTGCAGGGTCAGATCTTGCCTGCTTGATCACTCTGCGTGAAAGATCAGTGGAAATCCTGAAGATCACGGTTACATGTAAATATGATGTTTATTTAACTTAACTGGGAAGTGCTGCTTTAAGCAGAAATGAACAGCAGTTTGCCTAATAGTGGTTGTGTACTGGTTTTGCTGGTCTAAGGTTCACTTTCTTCGTAGCAGCCTGCGTGGTGCTGTGGTGACAGTTACTACCGTGCACTTCAGATGCTGTTGAAAGCTGCCTGTTCTAAATACTTCTGTTAGATTTCTGTGTTAGTACAATGCTGGCTGTTCTTAAATTAATCCAGAAAAGGCTCTTACTTGTGCTGCTTCATGGTTTTTAGTATTATTGGAAGAATATAAAGAATTTCTGATTACCTTTCAGATTACAGAAAGCTTCCAGTGTCACGGCTGTTGTTCATACCACGTTTGTAAATCGTACACTGTTTGTGTTTTGTTGGTGTTGTTTTTTTGTTTTTTTTTTAAACCTTCCTTCTCCTTTTACACAAACAGCCTTTCTTTGGCGCTGAAACCCTTTTTTTGTTTGTTTCCAAATACTGGATAGAGAGTAGTTGTTCATTGTGAAGGCGAATCTGTCCCTCAGCAGCTGCATTCCAAGGACGTGAGGCCGAGGTGGCCATTGGCGGGGGCCAGGGCCATTCGGCTCGGCGCTGGCTGGCAGCGAAGCGAGGCGAGGCGAGGCGGCAGTTGCGTATATCTGCCGACCTCCGAATGCCCTCGCAGGAAGTGAAAAGGCTCTGGGTAGTCAGCTGTGCAAGGTCTGGGTGCATGCAGGCACACTCAAGATGGATGCCAAAATGGGTTAGTCCCTTTTTCTTGGTTTTCTTTCATAGATGTGAATTAAACTCGCTTGTAGATCTCGAGGCTTTTAATTTCTCATTCTTAAAAAAAAAAAAAAAAAAAAAAAAAAGAGGGGGTTACTTGGTTCAGGTTTTTTTTTAAAAAGAGGATTATCAGGTTAAATATATTAAACAACTTGGCTTTGTCATAAAAAAAATGATACGAATTGTTCAGTTTTAATTTAAATGTCTGTGAAAGAAGGAAAATACTTAAATAAAAAAATAGAGTGATAAACCTCTCATGGCACTTGCTTTAAAAGCAAAATGTAATTGGATGAGTTCTGCATGTAAGGCACGGATGCTAGCAGTACTATTTTTAGATGTGCCAAGTGACAGTTCGTGCTTACCAAATGTAGGCAGCTGTTCTTGCTTTAGAATAGGCCTGGAATACTTGCATTAAATGCATGAGATTATAGTTAGTATTTTATAAAATAAAGCTTAAAATGGTTTCACTGACGAAAGGGCTGTTCCTGAGAATTGGTTGGGGTTTTTGTTTTTCTGTGGTTTGTTGTTTTTGTTTTCTTAATCTACTGTGAATATTTTGTGTGTATGTTAAAGCCAGAAAGCTGCTTCTAGTAATGCTTTTAATTTTAATTTCATCATGTACTCTCTTGTACTGAAAGTTACAAATGGGGTTTTCAGTGACTTATAACCCTGAATTTTCCTGTGAGGAATTTACGATGAAACCAGATACGCGTGTCGTTAAGCTGAGGCTGATTTGGTAGTGCTCCAAATGGAGTGGAGACAGAGTAAGGAAAAATACTTCATGTGCAGCTTAAGTCTGGTCTGGGAGGTCCTAGCTTGGGGATTTTTCTTATCGATTACTGAGAACAAAAGACTTGAAGTTAAGTCACTAGAGGCCACTTGGCATTTGTGGTATGCTTTAATTCCAGCAATTTACCTTTGTTTCTTGTATTTTGGAAACTGTTGCACAGATGAATTACTGTCTTTACATTTCTGTTAAGTTGGTTCAGGTATAATGTGTTACTGTTTGTAATAAGTAATTTCCTATGAAGTAGTAAACCCACTATTAGTGGAGACACTTTAAAACTCTCTTATGGAGGAGGGAGTATCTGATTTACAGAGCTAATGCTGTCTGCAAATGGAGAGGAGTAGGGCTCATACTTGGTGTGTCACATGATATGGGAGCAGCACCCAAATTTGAATCTATGGATGCTCAAATTGCAACCTTTAAAAATAATACATAAATATATAAATTTAAATTTATGTATTTCTATATTCTATATAAAAATATATATTTTATATA
>NW_010341478.1:0-1901 GCF_000700745.2 Antrostomus carolinensis
GAGAGCTGCACCTTCCCCAGCAGCAAGAAAAACAAAAGTTGCACTGAGACACAGCGAGGCTTCCAGTAGTCAAAATAATAAAACCTCTTCGTATTTATTTATGTTTTCCCGTAGTAATCACTGAGTGTGTGCAGGGTGGTTAATCAGATGGTGGAAAAAAAGTGCCGTGTGTGTGTGTGCGTGTGTATATGTCAGAAGAAGCTGGCTGTTGGTTTGTATAAGAGCCCAGATGCACTCGTGTGGAAATTATAAAGGCAGGGCCAGGCAGGCGGGGGGGCCAAATGGGCTCGTCACTGCAGCCTCTTTCAGCTCAAACCCGGATAATTAATCCCTCTCTAGGAGATAGATACATATACACAGACACACACGCACACGCAGGCACATACAGAAAAGTAGAAGGTTACTGGCAGAAAAACCTCCCCGGTCATCCGTACGCTCGGAAATCAAGAGAAATCGCTCTCCTTTGAGTGTAACTTGAAGGGTATTGACGTTTCAAAGGGACTTGGCAAAACCGTGCCGCGCCGCACTGAATCCTGCGTGCCTCCCCACGGCCGAGGCGGGAATGCAGGTGTATTAACGGGCACCCATCACCTAGGGAGCTACAGACCGGGCTCGCTCCGGCGGGACCAGAGGCGTAAATTCATTAACTCACACTCGGCGTCACCTCACGCTGTCCTTTCCTCCTGATAGTTGCCTGTAACTGCAAGGGAGGAGTTGCTGTTTTGTGAACCGGCCGGTGAACAAGGCAGCGGATTCACGGCAAATTTAGTGTCCTTTGGAATAAATTATTATGCAAAAGTCCACGATTTGTATTGTTTTAAGAGATCTTCGGACGGGCTCTAATCGATTTTAAGGTTTAATGCATTTCGGCGTTGTCTCTGTCTTGCTTTTTGTGTTAGTACCTTATGAAGGGAGAATCAATCGCTAAACCTATTTGTCAGGTCTTTCCCACGTTCCCTCCAGAAATCAAGTGGCAGATATGAACAGCAAATCTCATCTGCCAGTTCTTAGCTTCGTTTTATATATTTCGTCTAGCGCTCCAATATGTTGTGAAGAGTGGATGTTCAGCTGCTTTTTGAGACGCGCTCTAAGTATCTATTAATTTCAAACCTGGACGGTTTATCGTATAGCGAGCTCTGCTAGCAAGCTGCGTTTAGTAAATGTGCACACGGGAGGGATGCTAGCGACTGCAAACATGCTGGCATGCAACTAATCTGACAGTTCGGGGTTTCGTGTGTATGATGTGTATTTAGCAAATTTCTCCTTCAGTATCTTAAGTATTAATAATCAGGACCTTTATTTGCAAATAAACTGGAGCGGAACTCTTTTGCTTTACCGCATTTACAGAGCTTCACTTCAAGAGAACCCTAAATTATATTTTTAAAAGAAAAAACCCCAGCAAATCTTTTAATCGCTCGGTATCTTTAATCTACTGCCCGATTACTAATTCTTAAAGTAACTGTCACAGGCACATTCATCGCTAAGGAGAGGTCATAACGCAAAGAACATTTCACGGCATTTATTCAACGTATTAATGAGACCAACTTTATTGCGCATAGCAAAGAATTTCTGACTTTGTGCTTGGCTCGCTCGGTCTGGTGCTCCCCGTGCCGCTTCCTAAGAGGAAGCTGATGCGGGAATAATTTTCTGCCCGTTAGGAAAGCGGGGCTGGGGTTGCCTTGGGGCGCCTCGCCGAAAACCTGCAGGTGACACAGGGCGTCCCGGAGGAGCTTTTCCTCTTCTCGGCCGCAGCGCCCCTGGCCGACGGCGGAGGGGCGGCCACTTTCTGGCCTTTTCAGCCGAAGAGGAGCTGGCTTCCTCCCGGCCCTTCTTCCTGCTCCGGGCAGTTTCCCGGCCGGGCGGCGGGCGCCCGGTCCCAGCGCCTCCTCAGCCGCCCCCAA
>NW_010341479.1:0-10796 GCF_000700745.2 Antrostomus carolinensis
GGAAGGTGTGTGCGCTGCCGCCTCACCCGCCCCTCGCCTCGCCTCGCCCTCAGGGGGCGGCAGGGCTCCCGGGGGAGCTTCCACAGCCAGCCCGGCCTCGGGGCTGCCGGTGACAAAGGCGTTAATTCGGCGGCTTTAAAAACCTCTGACAGGTGTTTGCGCTGCCCGACGTGAGGTTTTTATGAACCTACCCAGCGTGGAGGGCTCCGAGCTTGCTTATCATCATCCTCGTCATCATGGTGATCATCATCGTCACCGTTCAGAGGAGCATGAAGGAGACAGGAAGGGGACCTACAGGAAGGCTGGGGAGGGACTTTGGACAAGGGCAGGGAGTGACAGAACAAGGGGTGATGGCTTGAAACTGGAAGAGGGGAGATGGAGATGAGATGTGAGGAAGAAATTCTTTGGTGTGAGGGTGGTGAGACAGTGTCCCAGGTTGCCCAGAGAAGCTGTGGCTGCTCCTCCCTGGAAGTGTTCAAGGCCAGGTTGGATGAGGCTTTGAGCAACCTGGTCTAGTGGAAGGTGTCCCTGCTGATGGCAGGGGGTTGGAACTGGATGAGCTTTAAGGTCCCTTCCAACCCAAACCATTCTGTGCTTCTATGAAGCTGTAGCTTTTCCTCACGCCCCAGCAGGAGCTGGCTCTCATCACTGCTGTCTGGATGTCCTGTGGCATAGGCAGGGTGGGGCAGGGAGCTCTGGCTGTAGGTGGTTGTGGGCCCTGTGTTCCACATCACATTAACAGGAAGCTTGGCCCATGGGATACACAACCACCAACGGTACCAGTTTCTGAATCCTACACCAAACAAGCATGTGCAGTCTTCCCACGGGTTCTGTGCTGGCTGGATTACTGCTGCAGTGCCTTACCAGGCTTAGGAGTATGTTAAACCCCTGCACCCCCCTCTCTTCACGCATGTTCAGTGAGCAACTGAAGGAATAGCAGCTGGGTCTATAGTGTTCTTGTGGAAGCGGATTGAGACAACACAGGTATAAGAGCACAGAATGCATTTAAGGTTGGACAGGTGCTAGGTTTGGGAATAAACGTCAGGGAAATCACAGGAGTTTGCCAAAGATTGGGACTGCTGTGTTAAGGAAAATGTAAGGGCCAAGTCTTTGCAGTCTGTGTGCGGGGGAGAGCGTCAGGGATTTCGGGACAAGGATTGCCAGAAGAAAACAGGTGACAAGGGCAGCCTGAGAGAGCTAGAAATAAAAAAAAAGATTGGAGAAAAGCAGGACTAACTAAAATGAAAGTGAACTGGCATCAGATCAGTTTGAGGAGCAAATTGGGCAAAAATAATAGTTTTGGGACAATAAGTTGTGGATAGCATAGTGACTAGACCACGGTGGGCCGGGAGGAATGGGAAAGAGACAGTCTTACAGAGGGAGGCAGGTACAGAGAGAACAGTTTGTTTACTTAATGATGCATTACCTGCAAAGGAGACTGCCTCTTTTGAAGGCATTATTTTCCATTGTTGTCACTTTGTGTCACCGAGAGTCCGTGCTGCCACCATACCTTGTGAGAATGGAGGTGTTATTCCAGTTTTACAAATCTTACACTGAAGTGCAGAAATCTGTGCAAAATTGTGCCCCAGCACTGAACACCCAGCGTGAGATACTGGAGACCGAATGTTTTATTGTACCTTATGTAGCATCTCAGGTGTTGAAAGCATACCTCCTACTGATCATGTTTGTAGCTTCGATTGTTCAGCACTTGGAAGGTGATATTATAAGGCATTAAGTTTAGCATGCAACATAAGACAAACATAAGTAGCAGCCATCTATTAAAAGCACAGTTTGCCTACTGTCATGCAAGAACCACCAGCAGACAAAGAGGTGTGAAATCAAGTTTATCGGTAGAAGGATCAGGTTCTGAATAAATAAAACCTTCTCTTTCTGCAATGCACTGGCTTTCTAACATGCAGTAACTAACACATAGCACAGACACGATTCTTCCCCTTGTTTCATATCTGTGTAGTTTACATTTTGGTATTTCTTGGTTTTTGAGTGCTTAACTTTGTAGCTAATAACACTAACACATTTTTATGCAAAACTAATCATTATCTCTCAAAGACAGTACATTAATTTTATTAGCTTACATGAGCCTTGTTACCTGAAACTAGTGATTTTTATTTTTTTTTTTAATCTTCAAAGTATTGTGGAAAAACACAATCTCATTGCAGGCAGGAGCACACAAAGGTAGTGCAGTCTCGATGTAAGGAGGGCAGCTGTGGCAAGGCCACATAGATGATCTCTGCAGGTGAGAGTGTCTTCCTAGCAGCTTCCCTGCAGAGCAGAAAGGGAAGTTGTAAGTCGGCTAAGCAGAGAGAGAGAGAGAGAGGAAATCCATAATATGCTTGGTGATGGCCTATGAAAGTTTTTCAGGTTAGTGAAAAGGAAATAACATATAGTTTTGATATCTACACAAATATTAGCAATGTGGTTACTGTACCCAGCCAGGCTTTTTTATTATGACTGTTGTAAGCAGGTTTTGAACTCTTGCAAATATATTTAATAAGTTTCTAGTTATACTGAGCTTATCTGGAAACCAGCAGCTGACATTTTAACTTTGAAGAAGTTTTTTTAGAGTTGCATCAGCTTCATTGCGCAAGACTTTAGTAAGGGGAAGTAGAGAATAAGACTTGGAAATAATGCATTACTCATAACAGCTGCAGTGATAGCAAACTGGGCTTTATTCTGAGCAGGACACTGCCCTGGCAGTGGAGATGTAACTGTCACTTCCAAGCTCCCTTCCCAGCCAGTGAGGAAAACTGGACAACAGCCTGCTCAAAAAGGCAGGTGTAAGCTTTGTAAGAACAGTAGGGAAATATCATTTCTACATTCTGTCCCAGAAAGTCAGCTGTGTCTCGGGAAATAAGAGACCTCAGACTGGCCTATTTTAGCGCCTGTCATTCAGAAAGATGCTAAAACGTGGTGCAAGGATGAGAGGATTTCTTATACACTGGATAGAAACTGTTGGAGTAACCTTCCATGGGCAGGTGTAATCTGCCTCGGGGTGACTCTGTGACCACTGTAGCATTCAAACCAAGTGCTTAAAGAAACTCCTCGGAAGAAGTATCGTATTTGTGAATAAGCAGCTATACGGCTAAGAGGAGCTACTGGTCAAAAAATCTGATTTAAGCTGACAAAAGGCTGTGTTCACATACACTGCTTGGGGAAGAGGGAAAAGCTGTGTCATCTACAGGGCAATTAGATACCTATCACTTAATCTTTCTTTCTGGATTAAAAAAAGAACAGGTAACACCAGAGCTGCCTTAACTCAGGGAGGATATTTGGATTACTTAAGGCTGAGGAAGATGGATGTTCCAGGTACAGCAGTCAACCTGAAAAGGGCAGAAAGTAAAAGGCAAGGTATGCTGGGGAGAGAAACAGAACAAAAGCAGGGAAAAACCTGTCAATTCAGGACTGTTACTGTGGTGAGGAAGGGTTAGATACTCCTAGTGGAATGCAAGTTAGAATCCGGCATGCTTAGGTGCAGCTAAGGATGGTCAGGCCAGATGCAGGAGACCTCAGGGATGCTATTTTTTCCATAGTGTAAGCTGCTCAGAAAAGTGGAAAGCTCTTTCCTTGTTCCTGAGAGGATTCAGAGAAAGAAATCACAGCCTTTCAATTGGAGTAACTGTCCAGTTTATAAAAGAAAAACCCACCTTCATGTGGCTGGTCGTCATGTGCTGTGATGGGTTCCGAGACAGCTGGCTGAATCAGTAATGGCCATGTGATAGACCAAGATGACCATTAATTTCTTGTGCTTCATTAAAGTTAACAAGAACTAGGTCTGTGTGCCAGAATCGGGGAGATGGATACATCCCCTCTACTTGAGCGTGTGTGAGTTTGCTCGTTTTTCTCCTCAGGCTTGTTCACTTTTCTGCCTAGCAAATGTGTAACGGGTGGGCAGATGCCTTCGACGCTGCGTGTTGGTTATGGATTTTGAGTCCTCTAATGGGATGTGAACTGATGCGTTTGAGTATCGAACATTTGGGAACAAACAGTTCTGGCCTCTTTCTAAGGACGGTATGATCTCAAAGTCATTTCTGGCCTGCACGTATTGGAACCAGGGACCTGGATATTGAAATGAGTAGTGCAGCGATTTGTAACCCAGAGCTCTGGTTTCTGTAGAAGCAAATTCATTATCTCAGATTAGTGGTGTCATTTTAACTCTCGATTTAACAATAGACATGATTTAAATGTAGGTATTTGAAGGTTATTGTGTCTGTTAGGTGAGATCATTCTGTTGTCTTTTTGCTAAGGCTTCTTATTCCCCAGGAAACTGAGTGAACATGACAGAAATGAAGACAGAAAAGCGGTGGGACACACAGTCCTGACTGCTGTACAGAGTGGGATGATTCAGGAGTGTGTAACTCATCTGTGATGAGGAAAGATGATTACTGCAGGCAGGAAGGGTGAGATCCCTTTCACATACACTGGGCAAAATTAAGTCTTGAATTACATTAAGTGTACTGAAAAAAAAAGAAGTACCGAAGTGCTGCAGGTAGAACACGGTCCTGTTTCCCAGCTACACCATCTCACCTTCATGGCAGCAGTTCGTCCAGTGCCTCAAGTTTTCTTTATAAAGGTCTTTTACAAATTGTTTAAGGAAGCAGCTTTTTTTCAGTCTTGCCTTCACAGTACCCTGGTGTCTCTCAAGAAGCTCTTCTGTGAGGTAACTAGAGAAACAGGAATAACTAAAGCATGTCAGACCACAACCCACATAACCTACAGCCGTACCTGGTTGTAACTATTACCCAGTGCTAAAGCAGGAAGGAACCCTGCAGTGAGCTTGTATTACAGTACATTCCCAAAAAACACTTCTTCTCAGCTCTTAAAACATGCAAGTGACTTCAGTTGTACGTCAGACACGCTTCCATACCTTCAGAAACAAAACAAAACTAATTTATATTGTTCAACACAATGTTTGTATTGTTAGCCATGTGCTGCAAGTCAGGTTTTAATGCCTCAGGTTTTTTTAGATATCTTGTTACTTGATTAATAAAGTGAAAAAGTTTCTAGTCTGCCATAAATCATTACTTTCTATACTTCTATCTGGTATTTAAGGTGAACAGTTACAGTACTTTCACCCACATAAGCCTTTTTTCTCTCGTGATGTGGGGCTTGAAATCTGGTCACAGCTTTCCAGCTGCTGGTGTACAAGAGCTCTGTCATTTTCAGTATTACTATTATTTGTCTCTCATTTTTATGCACCATTGTTTTCTGTTGTCCTCCTCCCCTCAAAAAACAGGCGTAACTGAGTAAGGGCGTTCAGTGAACTGTGCATAAAAACATCTGTGCTTCTCTGCAAGGACAGAGTAGTTACTTTGAAGGCGAGTAATCTGTACTAGTAGCTCATAGTATTCACTCTAAACATGTATCACTTTGCAATCAAAACCTCAGTGTCGACATTGTTGGGTTTTTCTTACCACCCACTCATGAAATACAGCTAAATTTTCTGAAATGCCATAGATATATTGTCTGGAAGAACCTAGATGTGCCATGTACACACTTTGCTACTTTTTAATATTTATACACACCACAGATGGAAATATGAATCAATCCCTTCAAAAATCTTAATCAAATCAGTTTGTATGATTGTAAGATTATTTTTTTGCAGTTTTGAGTTTGTTTGAGGTGTTGAGTTGGTTTGGTTTTTCTTTGAGCATTGCCTTTCTGGTTAATGTCAAAGTATCAGAAAGCTGTGGATATCCTATTATTACCAGAAAGAAGGAAAAAACAAAAACAAACTGTTTTTAATAGTGTGTTATTAGCACAGGAAAAAAATTAATTTGGCTGACTCTCTTTTTAAAAATCCTTTTTTTTTTAGTGTGGCTAAGTTACCAGTTGCCCAGGAAATAAGCAGATAAACCTCTTGACTAACACTCATGTAAACATAAGAATCTAGGGGATGAAATGGAAAACTCTCTTTCTTAATGGTATTTAAGGAGATATCCAGAGTATCACGGTTTGAAAATGAGAGAGGGGTATTCCTGTTGTGATTTATAGAAAATTTCACTAAAAAATACCCGCTTATGATGTTGCTGCTTTGTCTGAGTGTTTTTGAGGCTAGCACACTCTAAGTGTTGGCTCCTTAAATGGGAAATTTGTCCTACGCGCTTGTGTAGTAAGAGTTTGCCTTGACATGGGCAGCAAGGTGTTAAAATCTCCTTTTAAAATTCAGGCTTTTAACATGGCAGCAGGAAGAAGTGAGCTTATTCTGTCTGCTGAGTGAGCCAAAGCCCTGCAGTCACATGAGGAAAAAGTTGCACCCAAGCGAATGAGAGGGCAGAGAGGTGTTTTCATGGGAGTACTTGTTAATCCCTGCTCATTTTAGTCTCAAATTCACTAATCTAGTCCCACTATGAATGAATTCCATATAACAGATAATCTATATCCTGCTTATCAGGTGTGTTAACTCAGTCTCAGGGCTTGGGATCTGTGTTATCATTGTCCCATGGTTTCTGGTTGACTTACAAATGGGCAGAGTAAAGCTCTTCCTCAGAGCTGTAGGGAATCTGCCAGGTTGGTGCACATCCCAGCTTGTGAGGTGTTTTGGAACTGAGCTGGAATGGTCCTGCAATGGAAAACCTACAGAATCTCATCCTTCTGTTTTCATGCTTTAATTGCTACTGGTACAGTGCAGCAGCATTGCCAGTAGTGAGAGGCAAACCCATGAAGCAGAGTCTCTGTGAGATAAATTTTGTATGTGGTAGGAAACTTTTCTCTAAGCTGCCTTCAGAATATATTGTCCTTGAATTGATATTATATTTAAGCAATGTTTTTAAAATTATTCCCCAATTTAAAATATAAATTATTACCTTTTTCAGGAAATCCAGTAGAGGAGACTTCGTATTTTCTGCTGATCGTCTGGTAGGTGAAGAATTTCTTCTTCTTGGTATTGTCCTTCGTAACTCGTCCATAAACCAGGTCTTTCAGGCTAGAATAATGGTGATGTGAGAGCAGCTTTTCTACACAAAGGAAATTGCTGTTTGACAGCAACTTTCAGTACAGGGACTTCTGTTCCCTGTTATGGACTGCTTTCATCTCAAAGGGTTCCAGAAACCATGTTCTTATCAAACACAACTACTTCAGGACAGAGAGCAGTAGTAATAAGCGAATACTGTTTAAAAGAAGACGCGCAGAGACTAGAGATCATTCAGTTTTACTTTGAAACACTACTTTTGATCTTGTGAACAGAGCTATACAGTTTCTTACAGCCTAGATGTTAACAATTGCTTGCGTGCAGAAGTGCTTCCTGGCACTTGTTGTGTATTAGATGAATAGCTCTGGGTGCATCCGCACTGGGAATTTGGTTTTAGCCATATGGTAGTTACCAGCAGGGACAAAGCTATTTGAAGTTTTCACACATTTGAATAAGTCAGAACAAAGACTGTGGGGAATGCAACATTTATCTCAATTAAATTACATGCTTAAAGAAAACCTCAGCACTCACGCCCACACATCCTCTTCCTTGTATTCACGAGGCTGCTTGCAAATCCACATTCACTAACAAGGAAAGTCTTTCTTTCCCTCTCTAGCAAAGATGAGTCCAGAGGCCATTCAATGACCGGCACTGTTTGCTACAGCAGGCAGGCTTCCTGTGATGAGCCCTATCTTAATCCCTGCCTGATCCAGGCTTGCTCAGGACTTAGATAGGACCACAATTTAAGATTATGACTGCAGCACTTTTTATCTTTGCAGCTTTTCCACTTCCCCCCCAGCATTTCCCTTCTTGAGGGCGTTACTTGCATTCCCATTCACCAAGAACAGTAAAGGCCCAAGCCAACAAATCCCATCACTCATAACTGGTAGATGAAGTGACTGGCTGGAGTGCCTTCATTGCCAATAGGACAGGCTTGTTTATGCGAGAACGTGTCTTTCAGTGGAACAACTCTGGTGCCTTCAGTCTCAGGATTAAAGTGATGACTGAGTCAAAAACCCTACTTGCAGAGAGACAGGAGGAAGAGGAGGAGGAGGAGGAGGGAGGTAGTAGAACTGGTTTCTCTACACATGCTTCCTGGAGCCATCAAATATGCCACGAGTCAGGCACGGAGGGGACTGACAATCCAGAAGGACCTGTTTCCTGGATGCAGTTTTGCTACAGTGGAAACCTTACCCTGTCAATTGCTTTTTCAGTCTTTTCCTCCCATTACCTGTCAGCTGCACCCTTTGACCCCTTCACTGGTTTGGTCTGACTCCCACCTCTGAATACAGCTGCCACAGACCCAACTCTAGGGAAAAAAAACCTGCTGTACTAAAATGACTAAAAATATCTTCAAAGAGGAATTGTAACTTCAAGGGACCATTTCTAATTCCTACAAGAGGCTGCCTGCGTGCTGGGAACTGGGGCAGAATGGAAGAACAGAAAAACGTTGCAATCTGCTCTGCCCTGTTTCTGGGGTGAGAAATGTCTGAAACGAGCAGTGTACAGTCCCAGGAGCAATCACCTAATTGCTGCCATCATATGGTGACTCTTCCTGAACAGGTTTCATCTTTAGCTTGGCAGTAGCTTTCCTTGAGCAGTTCTGGCCTGTCAATCTTTGGCTCACTAGCAGAGAGAATTTTTACATCTCTAATACCCAGAGCACCTTTCAGAGGCAATCATTCTGGGTTCAGATGACTACGTTTTTGGTAACTTTGTCTGAGGTCCAGCTGCAGGGCCAGCACCAGGGGAGAGCTGGAAGTTTGCTGGCCACTTGAGGCTGAGGGGTGTGTTGCTCTATAAGCAGCACCTCCAGCAGAGATGTCCCCGCTGAGCTGGGCCACCTGTACCATGCGAGAGCATCCCCATAGTAACCACAGCTGGCAGGTGCCAGAAGAAGAAGGGGACAAAGAGATTTCTAGAGCTGCTGACTTGTCTTTGGGTGCTGACACTGCTGCAGCTCCTGTGGCTGTTCTGGCAGCCCTGCTGCAGCTGAGGCGTAGCAATGCGGATGTGAGAACAGCCCTCAGAGCCCAGCTGACGGGCAGCTCAGAGACAGTGAATTTTCCCTTTTTCTCACTAGTGTTTTCTGTCAGACAAATGAAATTGCATTGGTGCTTCACTCATTTGTTGGGAAAAATTTGTCTTTGATGCCTATGCCTGTCAGATATAAATAAAGTCAGTTTTATGATTGCTGATGAACCCCCTCCCTTCCCTCAGTTCTGTCTTGTAACACTTGTGGACAACGCTTGTAACGATTTGTGGACAGAACAGGCATCACCCTAACAGGTCTCTCAAGTCAGTCCCTAACTACTATTAAAGAGACTCTTAGACCCTTCGGGCTGTTGAGTGTTCACCTAGTACTTGTAAGAACTACTAACACTTAGTATCTTATCTCCATAGATAACAAATCCCTTTAAGCTGACTGATCTCTTTGGTTCTACAGATCAGACTTGTGGTTGAAGAGGGACTGAATCAGTTGCCATACACAGAGTGTACCGTGACCACTCCAACAGGTAGGTGGGAAATGACTCCTCCCCTAGGTAGGACTGGAAGTGCAAGGTTAACAGATATAAAAAAATATGGAACCGTTACAAGAATCCTAGAACTTCTCAAGTTGGAAGGGACCCGTAAGGATCATCGAGTCCAACTCCCTGCTCCTCACAGGACTACTTAAAACTGAACCTTGTGACGAAGAGTGTCACCCAGATGCTCCTTGAACTCTTGACAGGCTTGGTGCCGTGACCACTTCCCTGGGGAGCCTGAGGCTGAAACAGTTTAACATTCGAGGTAGAGTAGAGACTTAAGGTCCCTTCAGGTCTTTAAAAAGCTACAAGGTGTGTAACAATTGAGCAAAACATACAGTCACGTCGTTGTCATTTTACTACGGTTTTAAATTGGTCTTGCAAAACCATGATGAAAATTTAGCGGTGTATGTACAAGATCAGTTTACTCGCCCATACTGCAGTGTTGACTCAAAACTGGTATTTCACATGCCGGTTAAATAAAAAGGACCTGGCACAAGCAGTTTTGCCATGCCAGCCTAAATCCGTCTCTGCAACTAGGGGCCAGCTGGGAGTGATGATAAGCAGGAACTAAAGAGTGGCTGTGTTGACACTAGAGGAAACCAATTGCAGTAATTTTGGTTTGCTCCTGTTAACTGTAAAAATCTGGAAGGTTGCATGTGTTTCTCAGAAGTAGCTGCTTAGTGCATCAGCAACTGCTTTGGAACCCCTCAGGTACACGCTGTGGGCCCACAGCACACCTGTAAGGTGTGCACCAGGCGAGTCCTGTTCCCCAGGAGAATTTAATCTGCGTTTCTGTGGGGTGAGAGCAGCTTCATACGTTCACACCCTCTTCCCCTTTGCAGTAAATCATTTGTGTGTCTTTACTTTTAGTTAAGAGAAAAGATGGACCGAAAACACTGAATTCTGAAACTAGACAGAGTAGAGGAAGGCACTCAGGAGGCACAATCACTTACCTTTGCTCCCTTCTAAAGAAAACAGCAGCTACTTTACTTCTCGAGCATTGGTATCGCATCTGCTCCAGGTCAGTTGGTGACTGACAGATTGGTGACCATCTTCTCTCTGCATTACACAATTTGACTGGGAGGTCCCCTGCAAGTATCATCACTTGGAAATTCTCCAGTTCTTTTTGAGCAAGCCACTGCCCTGGCTGTGGGCAAAGAGAGTCTCAGACCTTACCCTCTGCACACAGGTCACCTTGGTAGAAAGACTTCATTTCCTGCCCTTTCACTCCAACACCTGTGCCCAGTGAGGGAGATAAAATAGCCTCAGCTGAGCTCCTCCAGTAGGAAGCATCCCTTGAGAACTTGGATGCTTCTGCATGACCTCCTGCTTATCTACACTGA
>NW_010341479.1:10847-11661 GCF_000700745.2 Antrostomus carolinensis
TCAGCAGCAGAACACCCCTCAAGGACATCACTGAAACACCTTACTCTTTCTCCTCTATGGGAGCCTTTGGAGTTTTTTCAGTCAGGCAGGGGAATATGCAGCACCTGTAAGGAACATCACCACATGTTCTTCCCAGCAGTGGTGCTGGGCAAGCTGGTTACCAGCTTCAGGGGTTAGAGCTGAAGAACTGGGACTGGGACCATCTTGCTTTGATGTCTTTATCTTTGAATTAACAAGAGACCTGAGCTCACAGTACTGATGATTGTCTCTCATATGCATATCGGTGCCCACTTTTTTTCTTTCAGTGATGAAGAACACAGTGACAGTAGCCCTGTAGCATCCCATTTCAGTTCTGACTCTTTCCATCTGCAGCACTGGACTGCATTTCCCTGGTTTCTCAGGGGATATACTGTTTATCTTTATTTTGCATAGCGACCTTCATTTAAAATAATCCCAGAACACCTGACTTATAAAACACATACTTGGAAAGGGTCACTTCTGTGCCACTTTCCTGGCATCACTTTTAAAGGGAAAAAAAAGCAAAAGTTCCTTACCAGTTCTGGTTTGGCCCTGTTCCCATTGCTTGTTTGAGGGCTGCAGGAGATGGTGTGCAGGTTGGTTCATGTCTCCTGCTGAGAGATCTGGAGCTCGCTGTTGTCCCCTGGGTAGTCAGGGGATCTTGGTTCTCTTCACACCAAGGTCACTTAAAACTGCATCCCCCAACGGGTGCTGAGATGGAGCCAGCACTGCCACTGACTCGTTTCTTTCCTCTCACAGGACACAAGTATGAAGGAGTCAGATTTGAAAAGGGAAA
>NW_010341480.1:0-351 GCF_000700745.2 Antrostomus carolinensis
TCTTTTTCTTTTTCTTTTTCTTTATCCTTTTTTCTTTTCCTTTATCCTTTTTCTTTCAGATGAACAGACTCAAGTGTTGTTGCCCAGGCTGAGCCACCAGCCTTAGCAGGTTCTTCTGCAATGGCCAGGGCATTGTGGTCAGTTGTGACCAATGCTGTTGTGGTCACTGGTGAACAGTCAGACAAATAGCCTCACTCTGATCATTGCTCTGTTGTTTGGCCCAGAGCCATTGAAAATATGACTTGGTAACAAAAGACAAATAATTTAACTTCACATAACCGTTTAGCTAGATGTTTTCCCTGTAGATCTGTTTTCTGAGAAGCTACTCCTTCAGCTCATGACGAGTGCAGC
>NW_010341480.1:396-779 GCF_000700745.2 Antrostomus carolinensis
TAAAGTGACTTTACACTGTCCTCCCTCCTTTCCTAGGCTGTTCAGAACACTTCCATTCATACCAAATAGGAGAATAAGACCCTAAAACTAAATGATCCGTATATCTGCTGTGTTATCTGCCTCTTCTCATGTGTGTCACCTACGTACATACTACAGCTGTGGCGGGAAGGCAGGGACAGCAATGTTATTAACAGTACGCATCGAACCAGGACCGCACTGGAGATGAGCTCCAGCAAAATGGACGCTGGAAGGAGGGGAGCCCACATGCCGCAGTGCTGCACACAGATCATTTGGTCCTTTGAAAATCAGGGTTCAGTTAATTCCTCCTGTGTCTGCCTGCCTGCTCTTTAGCAGAGTCAATAAGCTCTGCTGTCACCTTACAG
>NW_010341480.1:814-34326 GCF_000700745.2 Antrostomus carolinensis
AACTTTAGGGGAAAACCTTAGAATATGAAAATACTGTTTGTAATACTGTTATTTATAATGTGGTAGGCATATGTGTATGCAAATATGTATGCAAAAGCATACCTCCAACAAAACGATTTCAAAGTCCTTTGCAAGCTGCACTGTGTGTGACCACAGTGGAAGGAAACCAGCTTGGGGACAGGCCCAGAGTGTGCAACACCCTCCATGTAGCCAGAGGCTGGAAAAAGATACTTTCAGCCATCACCACAAAAAGGAGTGCTTTCCTAGAAAGGGTCTGTGAATGCTCTGGTATCCATGGGGAGCAGTCAGGGTTTGCAGGTTTGTGTGGCTATTGCTATAAGGCTCCCTCTGTATACATGACCCCACCAGCACGTGCCCAAGTGCTGACAGTGTAATCACATATGACCAGAGGTTTAATGTAACCTCTGGGTTGGCTGGCATTTTCAGCAATGAACTGGGATCTAGGTGACCCAGTGTCACTGAAAACCAGTGACTTCCTTGGACAACCCGTTCGAGCGTCTCGCCACCCTCACAGGAAAGAATTTCTTCCTGATATCTAATCTAAACCTGCCCTCTTTCAGCTTAAAGCCATTTCCCCTTGTTCTGTCACTACCTGCCTTTGCAAAATGTCCCTCCCCAGCCTTCCTGTAGCCCCTTCAGGTACTAGAAGGCCACTATAAGGTCTCTTCAGAGCCTGCTCTCCTCCAGGCTGAACAGCCCCAACTCTCTCAGCCTGTCCTCACAGGAGAGGTGCTCCAGCCCTCGGATCATCCTCGTGGCCTCCTCTGAACTCGCTCCAGTAGGTCCATGTCCTTCTTATGTTGGGGGCCCCAGAACTGGACGCAGTACTCCAGGTGGGGCCTCACGAGAGTGGAGTACCATGCTTCACTTTGTACAGCCCAGGGTACGGTTGGCCTTGGCTGGGAGTGAACATTGCCGACTCAGTGTCTAGATACCAGCTGGATATCTAGATGCTGAACTCAGGCCTGATTCAGCTTGCTTGTGGACTAAGATGTGGGTAAACTTCAAATTTTGATAAATGGTCTCATTCCTCTGTGAGAGAGCAGTTTTATGTGGTTTTGGCAATCAGAAATCCTTGTTGCTGTGATGCAACGTGCAGTGAGCACATCTGTGCTGCCCGTGTACACCAGCCTTGCTCCTTCACCGGCAGCTTCGGTGGGTAAAGAATTTTGAGGACTTTTCTGAAGGTCATATTTCAGGATTTTGAAAGTCTATGGCCAGTTAGCACTGACATTTTCTTAGGCTTGAATCAAAAGCCTGTGTATGGTATAAATATTCACAATTTATATTACTGATGGGGTTCCTCCTGTGCTGTGCAGAAGTGGGGAGTGAGACCCCAACACCCACTGCAGCCTCCCTCCCTCCTCTTCCAGATGAGAAATGGGAGCTCGATCCTGGAGCAGGCAGAAAACAGAAATGTGGTTTGCCGGAGGGTGGTGCCTTGGGTGGAGGAACTGGGGAAATTTGCCTTCCCCTGTAAGGAGGCTGCCTCCACGGCATTGCTTCAGGGTGGAGGTGTTTGCTGCAGGCAAGCTAGGGCAGGAGAGATGGCAGCTTGCAGTCATGCTATTCACAGCAGCAAATTTCGAAGTACACAATTAGTCAGCAAACAGGCCTTTAAAGCCCTTCTTCCTAGTGTATCAAAGCTGGTGTGAAGGTACCATAGGTCTCCACTTCCACCGATGATAAAAGCCTCTTTTCCTCTCAGTACAGAATTCCCAGCTGGATTATAACCTGTCACAAACCACTTCACTTTCCATGGACATTTATTTTTGAAGTTTATCTGGTCAATCTTTTTAATATGTGGTCAATCTTTAACAAATTAAAAAGAAAAAACTTGGCAAAATTGCAAGCTAATGGCCAGTCCATAGATGACTATGGTCTGGTCTGGCTCTTTTTACAGTCTCAGTAGAAATCTGCCTTTTCTCGAGCAAGCACTGAATGGATAAATTCTGCACATGGATGTGATGGCATGACCGTGCACCTCCCACTTGGTCACCAGAATGTGGACATGTTGATATAACCACTTGGTAATTTGCACAAAACCCCGCCTGTATTTGTGTAGCCAAAAAAAGATCAAGCTGCAGCTCAGAAAACTTGTTCCTCAATCTAGATTTTTAGAATTACTGTAGAGATGTTTCCTTTGCAATTCATACAGATTGAGCAATGGCATTAGTTTCTAAATGGGAAAATCTAAAGCTTTTTACAGAGCCTGGAAACTCAACCAGTGGTAACACAGGCAGGATCAGCAAAATCAGCAGCATGGTTAGATAAGCATCTTTTGACTCACATCACTTAAAGCAAAACTGGTTTTAGTCAATTAATAGTACTGTGCTTTAATAATTGTTGCATAGTTTGTCTATCCTTATGAGACCAGCACCACAATTTCTGGGAATGCCTGTTCATTTGCTAAAGCCAAAGGATGTTTGTGAACTTACTGGAACTACACGTTTGTTGTGCAACAAGGCTCATGGAACATAGAAGGAGGCAGGCAGAGCTCAAACGATGCAACTAACAAAGAATAAAATTTTCTTTAAAAACTAATAAACATACATGACCCAGATCTCCCGAGTTCTTTCCTCTGTTCATTTCATGTACTCAGTACCACCCAAAAAGCTGTACTGGAGTTCTAATTTTGGGCTTCTAGTTTTGAGGCTTCTCCCAAATACAAATCATATCTTGGGTTGATGAATCTTTCTGTGCATGAACTGCTTCTCAGTTTCTCATTTTTTTCCCTTTGACTTTCATAATGAAAATAATAAAAGACTGGAAAAGATTGCTTGACTCATGGAGTCTCATCTCGTTAGCTATTTCTATACTGCTAAATAAAAAGAGATTGAGACCATTTCTGTCTTTGTGACCAAATGGTGCAGACTGACTTTACCTTCACACCTTCACCTGCTTAAAGCTCAATGATGAATTATCCTTCTGGCTTTCTTTACATGGCAGTGCAGATTTACCTACCAAGTTTGTACCATCTCTGGCAGTGTCTCACAGTCACAGGTAGCAGTGGAATAAATGGCAGGTTTCAAAGTGCCCACCAAAAACCGAGTCTGTAGGCCATGGTCAATAGATCACGAAACACCTTCCCAGTTCCCTGGCAACAAACTTATGATCTGAAGGAAAAGATCCAAATGCACAGCTACGATAAACACATGCTAAGAGCAGGAGAAGGTGCCAAGGAAGGAGACTGTACCCCATGTTTGAAGGAGGCACAGCCCCAAAGCTGAAGGTCCCTCCCAGCCTGATCTCCAAGAATTCAAAGCTGATTGATAGTGATTTTAACTGCACCTATGAGCAAGATATACTGACCAGGTAACAGAAGCTCCAGCCACCAGATCTGCATCCTGTCTCTAGTCATGATCAGCCTCTGGTGGACACAAAATAAACCTCCTTCTGGCCCCAAGGGGTGCCCAGTGACAGCTTAGATTGAGTAAATATAAACATAGCATAAATCAATGAATTATCTAGTGTTTTATACAAGCCCTCCCTTTTTCCCTTCCCTAACTAGGTGACAGTCATAACCAGAGAGAAGGAAATGAGGAGAAATGCTGAAAATCATGAATCAGCTGTTTGCCCAACTGTCCCTGATGAAATCCCTATTCCTAAGGGCCTTGTTCCATAAGCTGTCCCCCTTTTAGGCTTCAAACCCACACTGAGGTTATTTCCACGATGTCACTGAGATTGTCCTGTGAGCCAGGAACATGTTGAGGCATTGTTAGGGAAGGATTCCTACAAGAGAACCTGAAGTCTTGATTATTCAGTTAGATTATTTTTAATTACTTTATTCAAATAAGAACTATCACAGGGACCACTTGGGTTCCCTCTTGTAATGTGTGTGTGACTACTACCAATTTGACTAGCTGCTTGTTAGGGAGACCCACATTTTTGGTGTCCAAGAAGGGAAACACTAAAATTTCCACTGGCTTAGTCCATCAGTGAGCCCTTGTTCAGAGACAGTAAGATGCAATATGTACATATTTGCAAAAGTGTGCTATGCAGATAAGCATTGTGATGGACATCAAGTGGCTCAAAAATGGTGTGTTGTACTAGCAGAAATATCCTTTTACCTATATGAACAACTGTAGACAAATGCATTGCATAGTCATAAGAGAGTCTTGCAAGAATCCCTAGAAATATATAGCAGACCATTTTTGTGGCCACTATGCTCGCAAAAAGTCACTCCAATACCTAACATAGTTACGCAAGTGAATACCTTGTGTGTGTGGTAAACAACACAACGGATACCACCATCTTCAGATCATGATTTACTTAGTGCAGAATTTTTCAATTGCAAAACCATTCTAAGTCTCACTATACTAGATCTTATCTCGTTTAAATTTTATGTCCTTTACTGAGAATGCTTGTAGGTGAGAGCAGTAGCTCAATAGGTTGGGAGACGGCTGACACATCAGTTGGTTATTTCCCTGTTCCAGCGCACTGTGGCATAGCCAGAAGGGGTAGGACATTGGCTGTGACAGGTTCAGCTCTCCCATGCTCATTCATACCTGAGACAAGATCTGCAGATCTTGTATAAGCACTGACATTATCAGCTAATCTGCAAAAATGATTTTAAAGGATTATAGTGGCTTATTAGGTTTTGTTGCTGAAGGCTGACTTCTCACAGTTAGGCGTCCCGTTCCATGCATGTGATCTAGTGTAGTCCCTGAAAACCTCAGCAACTCATCCAAGTTAGTCATTGGAGTTTTTTTGGTAGTTAGTGGAAAGAGAGTGGGACATCTCCAGAGATTAGCAAAATGCATTTCCAAAAGAAGCTGGGTGAAATGCCCTTTGGAAATGCTTCTCTTCATTCTCAGGGGAAACCTGGGCCATTGACATAGACCAGACACTGGGATTTGAGGCAATGAATGCTGAAGGAGGTAAATGTCTCCCAGAGGGATTATTGTTGTCAGCTGGCTGTGAGCCATAAAATCTGTAGTGCTGAAGATCCCTTTCTGTTAATATTTGTAAGGTATATATGTGCTGTACCTCACTTTGCAGTTTCAACAATCCAGGGAATACAGCTATTACTTAAAATGCACCATTGCACAGGCTAACGCCAAACACTGAAAACTAAAAGGCAAAATCAACAGGTAACACAATTTATCTCCTTGTACTTTGACACCTTCTCTTATTAGGTAATGTTGACTCTAGCCCAGGTCTAAGCAGAGGTAAATGACCAAGCAGCCATACCCTCTTCAAAATGTAGCCCTTTGGCTAATTTGATAAAGTGTAATGAGCTTGAGAAAACAATTGGTAAAGTGTAATGAGCTTGTGAAAACAAAAGCACTAGAAATAATTCAAAGTAAGGGACAAGCTCAGTCAGAACAAGGTGATATTCTGCAAGTCCCCCCCCTCTCTCATCTTCTGAAGGGGAGCACAGCTGCTCAGCACCAACACGGGATGAGTTAAAAAGTCACCCAGAGAGAAGCCGTTCTCTTGTCTCACTCCCTCCTGGCAGCTGCTCCAAGGGAAGCTTGGCAGCTCATGTAATAAATTAATGAGGTTTACTGGGGTCACATAGGTGAAGTGAAAACCACTGATGAAACAGTTGATGGAGTTGTTAGAATTTTTCTTGTTTTTCTCTTTATACAGACTTTGTTTCAGACTGGTCTCCTTTGCATGATGCCTCTATCCATGGGCGTCTGCTTACTCTGAAGAAACTCATCAAACAGGTACCCCTCTGCTGGGTTCATACGATCTCTGCTGGGTTTGTTCAGTTGTTGAATACAGTCTGTGCTTTACTGTGCAACTTACTCTATAACTCCAGGGTTGGCCAGAATGCAGTGAAATCTTTGTGTAACAGAATATTTTTTTTTTTTTCTACAAGTAGTTCCTCACCTAGCGCAAGCTCCGTGCACTAAGCTGATGTTGTTTCAAAATATCCTGCTTCCTACTTTAATTCCAGTGCAGATGGTGTGATCCCAGTTGCTGGGATCTCCAGGTGGCTGTGGGATTCCTTTTGTAGCTCCCATGCCTGCAAGCAGCATTCGGTGCCCTGGGTTGGGGGCAGCTCTGGACTCAGGCAAGGCTCTGGTTGAGGCTTCAATTCAGCCACCCACACATCTTTTTCTGAAGTGCTTGAGGGTATCTGGGACCCTTGCTCTTGCTGCAGAAGGGCTTGGCTATGGAGAAGTTATTTCTGAACCTCACTGCTCCATTTGAGACTCTTCCAGCTTAACCTTCTGGAGCATCAAGATTACTAGAAGCAAAAGATCCTGTACAATCAAGCCAATGGTTTCTAGTGCAGGGGCTGGATTTCCGTCAGAGTGTGCTTTGCTGCAAAGAGCAGAAAACAGCTCAAAAGCATTTCAGGATTTGATCCAGTCAAACAACTGCAGACCCAGTGGGCAGGAGGTCAGAAGTCTTGAGCAGTGATGTAAAAACGCAGCACTCACCACCCTGCCAAGAACTCTAGTAGCAATTTTTCATCTTTTTTTTTTTTTTTTTTTTTTTTTTAATTTCAGATTTTGCTATTTGTGGTGTCATAGAAATAAAATCATGCTGAGTTCTGAATTGTCCCATTGGACAGTCCACTGCCTACAGCTTTCCGCACTGATTAGCGGTGTGTAAAGGCATGATCTCTGGTATGCTGTGCCAGCATCCACTCCAGCCAGAGCACCACAGCCTCTTTCTCTACTTACCTACTGAGTTGAGGAAGGTCTGATTACATAAAGCTTTAAAGCTTTTTTGCTTGTATGAGGGGTTTGGTAGTTGGTTGTAATATTTTCCATTATTTCATCAGGGGAGTGATGTTAATCTTGTTACAGCAGACCAGGTGTCTCCTCTCCATGAAGCCTGCCTAGGGGGTCATGCAGCTTGTGCCAGTGTCCTATTAAAACATGGTGCTCAGGTAAGTACATGATGGACAGACCGTTATCTCTAGCATTAGTATGTTGTATTATCACAATTTAGTGTTAGGTGATGTACTATTTCTTGTCAGCATATCCCTTGATTTATCCACTGTAATTAGCTCTGTTTAAGGTACATACAGTATAAAATGAACTTCTTAATAAAGTAATCAAAAAAGCACAGATTTAAAAAACAGTTATTGTTCTTTAGATGAAGGTGCAATGTTCTCATCATTTACTGAAAGAATAAAGAGAAGCTCCTCTTGCAAAGGGTTTATGATCTTGCAACAGTAAAGAGTGTATTTTATTTTCTGCACACACTAATCTCATTGGTGTCAATAAGCAGAGTCTTAAGTGGAGGTGTAGAACTGTTAGAATCAACTGGCAATAAAACAGAAACAACATGCAAGTAAAGTGGTGAAACAGGTGTGTCTTATGGCCTCTGCTTTTCAAGCTAATCTCGATATTACAGTGAATAAGAAAACTACCTCCTTATGCATATATTACATTTCAGTTTAAAATTTTTGAGAAAGGGTAAGGCTACACAGTTTCAGCTAAAAATGGACTGTTTCAGCAGATGGTTACAGGCAGGTGTGTTTCAGATGAGATAACTGAGAAATAGGCACACATTTAACTTGGTAACTTGATAACTCCCAAGAGACCCTGGAGCGGCAGTGGTTAAAAATTGTTTTGCAAGAGGAGAGACTTGGGGGCAATTTTCAAAAATATTTTTTAATGATCTTTTTAATAAAAAGTTGTAATCTTCAGAAGCAGTAGGCAGTTTTTGCAAGGAATTAAATAAAAAGTACTGAGAACCGTACTTTCTGTTGAGAAACTGGATAATTTTCATCAATTTTGAAATACTGAGAAGACAAAACAAAAACCTGATTGTGTTTTCTTTCCTCCAGGTGAATGGAGTTACTGTCGACTGGCACACTCCGTTGTTCAGTGCTTGTGTCAGTGGCAGTGTGGCTTGCTTGAATTTATTGCTGCAGCACGGAGCCAGCCTCCACCCACCCTGTGACTTGGCATCCCCCATCCATGAAGCTGCTAAGAGAGGTAACTCCAAGGGCATCAGCACTCCTTTCCCTGTTAGTGGCAATGGGTTGGGTAGAAAAGAGACATAAGGATTGTTTTCTTGATTTGGGTCATGTGAAAAACCTTCCCAGTTGGTCTCATCATGAGTGGTGCAGTTTCCCCCACTGCTTGTGTTCACTGAGGGCAGCTGGGCTGGGCTGTGATGTGGTGACACCTGAAAGGGGTTGCGTTGTCCAAATCAGCTGATGACAATGTGGACATCTGAGGGAGTCATCTGGCTGTCTTCAAAAGCAGTGGAAAAGAACACTGCCTGATTCATCTCATCTTTGGTAGACATCTGAAATAAGTCAGATAAAATGCGAGGGCTTTAGCCTGTTTTGCTGACCATGTCTTTGCAGCTCCTGTTTTCCAGGCTGGAAACACTGGAGTGCGTATTATACTACCATCTCTTGACAAAACATTGAATTTTTGCCAAATTACATGACTGCAATAGAGAATCTGGACTACTGAAAAATGCCTGATCTCTGTGAGTTGACTCTTCTGTTATCCCTTTTAAGGTCATGTGCAATGTGTCGAATTCCTCGCGTCCCATGGGGTAAATATAGATCACAACATCATGCATCTGGGTACTCCGCTTTATGTAGCTTGTGAGAACCAGCAAGTGAACTGTGCCAAGAAGCTGCTTGAGTCAGGTAAAAAGAAAAATAAAAGATGGGGTACTTTCATGTCCTGTAACATCTATCTTTGGATTCTCTTTGCATCAAAGATTTAGATGAGCTCCTGCTCTGAGACCTGGAGATGTTTTGCTTTTAATGGCAGCCCTGGGTTAAATGGGGTAGCAGGGTAACCAGAGTCATCTTGACCTAGGAACTCAGCTTTACAGCTCCCAACAAAATGGTGGGTGTTCCTGAATTTCTTACGGCCAGTGGTGCCTAGAACAAAGAGCATCCTTTCCACTTTCTCTGTGTGTGATGCTGCAGTTATTTGAAGTGGGCAGGAAAAAATTTCCTTTTTTTCTTTTCTTCCCTTTTTACTCAATCATTTTTACATAGTATTTCTGCAAATATGTTTTATTACCCACCAAGTTCATAAAAAGTTTGAAACATTTCCAACACACAAAAATGTTCAGCACTATATTCTTTGCCCCAAACAAACCTAGAACTCTAAGAATTTGGATAATCATACAAGACCATATTTTTTTTTTGGTTATCTATAGTAGTGCATCTCTTCTAACCAAAGGGGGCATATAACCTAAAGTAGTCACATAGCTAGTACAAAAACGATGGACCAACAAAGCCATTTTGAAAAAAAAAAATCAAAAACCCTCTAGATTGCCTTGTGCACTATTTAGCATATTTTTACTTGATGAAATAAAATACAGTCTATAACCTAAACATTAAATGTTTGGCTATTATTTTCTGTTTTCTGACCTTTTGGGGTTTGCTGCCTTCTATGCATGAGAAAGTGTACTGTAAAAACATTGTAAATAGTTTGAAATTGGTTCTGCAACTCACTCTTGTGTTTTAGGGGACATTAGCTCAGGATAATGGATGGGGAAGCATGCATCACAGTGTTTGCTTATATCCTCCTCCACCAAGGACCTCCAGAACTTTTCCATTTTCACAGATGATTGGTCATTTGAAAATCCCACCGGCTTAAGACTCCGGTTCAGAGCAGGTTGAAATCCTGTATGTATTTTAAGGGAATTGGGCACTGGGATGGGGAGCAAAGGTGGGCCATAGGTAGAGTTACAACTTTGTCCTGCTTCAAGGTATCCAAGGACTGGACTGTGGATGAAGGACGTCCTAATGCACCATTCCCCTGGGATCATTTACTTTGTGACAACCCCACTGATCCCTAACCAGTGCAAGTTGTGCGTGTGAAAATTGTGGTATCAAGCCCAAATGCAAGGAAATCCACCTCTGGGTGGATGCTACAGCATTTATGGATTAGTCAGAACTAGTAGCTAGTGCAGTAAGTGGAAATAGGCTACTGTCTAGTCATTATTCTTTGTCACCTCTTTGTGCTCAGGAGCAAACGTGAACAGTGGCAAAGGGCTGGACTCTCCTCTGCATGCGGCTGCCAGGAATTGCAGTGCAGAGCTGGTGACGCTGCTGATTGACTTTGGAGCGGACATTTGGGTGAAGAATGCTGAAAGCAAGAGGCCAATGGAGCTGGTCCCACCCAGCAGCCCTGTGGGACAACTATTCCTGCAGAAAGAAGGTGCCCCTTAGCACTTATTTTATTCATTCACTCGGGATTTGTTAGGGAAAACATATACAACCTGCTGCAAAAAGGCTATGCTGTTCCATGCTACGAGTACTACAATGCTGAGGATAGCTAAGCTTATTTCCATTTTCTGATACATGGACACTACCTGTATCCTCTACCATCAGAATATAGTAGCATGCTAATAGCAATAATGGTAACAACAGTGACCCATCTATCAACCTCCAGGTTGTGAATCTACTTCATCAAGGAGTAATCATACGGAGCTTGCAGTATAATGCAAAATAGAGTTTAAGGTGAAAAAAGGAAGCAAAATGCTCCTTAGAAATTAATGGTAGCTTTTTCTGATTACCTAAAGCACTGAAGTCAGTGAGAGTCTCTCAGTTCCCTTGTGTCTGAGGCAGGATTAGACCCAGCAGTGTTGTCTGGAACATGCTGACAAATGCAGGCAAAAAATTACCTTAGTTGGGTGTTGAGGTTACATGGTGAGCATTAGGACTGGGATCTTTGCTTTTACAGAATCCTGAGGTGTGTGCCATATACCAGTCTAAACATAAGTGCAAAATTGCAATGAGAAAATTTTTAATGTAAGTGATATTGTAAAAAAAAAAAAAAAAAATTGAAACAATGATCTTCTAATTCTTTGTTCTTTACTTTTATTGTTTGGACAAGATCATAGAATGGTTTGGGTTGGAAGGGACCTTAAAGATCATCTAGTTCCAACCCCCCTGCCATGAGCAGGGACACCTTCCACTAGACCAGGTTGCTCAAAGCCTCATCCAGCCTGGCCTTCAACACTTCCAGGGAGGGGGCATCCACAGCTTCTCTGGGCAACCTGTTCCAGTGTCTGACCACCTTCACAGTGAAGAATTTCTTCCTCATATCTAATCTAAACCTACCCTCTTTCAGTTTAGAGCTATTACCCCTTGTTCTATCACTACCTGCCCTTGTAAAAAGTCTCTCCCCAGCTTTCCTGGAGGCCCCTTCAGGTAGTGGAAGGCTATAAGATCTCCCTGGAGCCTTCTCTTTTCCAGGCTGAACAGCCCCAACTCTCTCAGCCTGTCCTCACAGGAGAGGTGCTCCAGCCCTCAGATTGTCCTTGTGGCCCCCTCTGGACTTGTTCTAACAGGTCCATGTCTTTCTTGTGTTGGGGGCTCCAGAACTGGACACAGTACTCCAGGTGGGGCCTTATGAGAGCAGAGTAGAGGGGCAGAATCACCTCCCTCGACCTGCTGGACACACTTCTCTTGATGCAGCCCAGGATATGGTTATTGGCCTTCTGGGCTGCAAATGCACATTGCTGGCTCATGTTGAGCTTCTCATCCACCACCACTCCCAAGTCCTTCACTCCAGAGCTGGTCAAAAGCTATTCAACGCCCAGCCTGTATTTATGTTTGGGATTGCCCCGACCCAGGTGCAGGACCTTGCACTTGGCCTTGTTGAACTTCATGAGGTTAGCACAGGTCGCCCTCTCAAGCCTGTCAAGGTCTCTCTGGATGGCATCCCATCCCTCCAGCATGTCAACTGCACCACACAGCTTGACTGTCATCGGCAAACTTGCTGAGGGTGTAGATCTTAAGATCTTACGTAGGTGCCAAAATATCTTTAAAACAAAAGATTCTCTATTAGTTTTTTGTGGAGATTAAGGAAAATTGCACAAGAATTATGTATATATATATATATACACAGATGCATATTTATAAACTAGGTTTTTCTTGAAAGGCCATCATTATGTGCTGAGTAATCCATCAATATGAAACTACAGGCTTAACCCTTAGGAAGAGCTTGTACCTGTAAATGAAATATTTCCAGATCCATTTTACTTTAATGGCCATAAATAATGAATTATGGAGAGAAATCTTACCAATTTTCAAGAAAATTAGAATAAGGTCTCTCATATCTAATCGTTGGCGTACTGATGTTCTTCTTTAGATATTCTCAGTCATGTTTTCATAATTTTAAACAAGTTGCTGATTATGTGGATCAGGACTTTATTATTCCAGTTACATGTTGATATAATTGTTGTCATGAATAGATTTACACCAAGGTAAAACTTGAAAAATAAAGTGATGAATCAGGTCCTGATGAAATAGTAACATGAAAATAATAGCATGAAAACAACTGTTATGCTTGTTATGTATGAGCAATGGGTATTTGGTTTCACAGCCTAATCTATGGTGCACAGAGTGGTGATCTTTTTGAGCTACAATCCCTGCTGCGTTAGACTCCTGACTCCTGTGGCACCACATGTGTCCTGTTTATTTGAGATAGAAAACCGTTCCAGGCACACCCTGTGGAGCCAGCCTGAGAAGCGCTGCTTGGGTTGAGCTGACAGCTTGGGCAGTAAGGAACTTTTCTAAGTGAAATTCAGCAATTGAAATCAGAATTTATAAATGCCTGAAGGGCACTTTGCTGCTGAATAGTTTTTTTCTGATATTCTCCAGCATGTTCTTCTGAGTAGGGTCATGCCTGATGGGCAGATAATGTCTAATTTCTTTGGCCAGCTGAACAGTTGCAACCTGGGGGAGCAGTGTAAACATTACCCCTCTGGTTTCATGGGGAGATTGGCAATGTGCTGAGGGGATCAGAGTCGCCCTGCCAGTCCCATGGCCCCTCAGCAATATCACAGTTGAGCTGCTGCTCTCCTGCCCTGCTCCCATACATGGCTCCTCTCCCCCAACTCTGAAGATGCTGTGGGGCAGCCGCCCCACACCCATGGCCAGGGCAGGCTGGAGGGAGTGTGTTTTTCCACGAGAGATGAGTTGGTGAGTGTGGTGACCCAGAGTCACCCTAGGACTAGCCCAGAGCAGGTGTAGTACATGTGGTGGTCTCCCCTCCCAGGTTTTCACCCCTCTGCTGGACCACTGCATACCCTGCTGGTGCTTCAGGGAGAGTCCTACCTGTGGGTGGGAGAATTAGCTAGCAATCCAAAAATGTACTTTTTTCTTTGAAGAGTATACTTGTAGTTGCTAAATATTTTTCAGCATAGTGACACTGCTCGTGTTGTTTTGAGAAGTCTTTAAATTTTGAGGTTTTGGTTGTTCTTTTTTTGTTGTTGTTTTGGATTTTTTTTTTTTTTTTTTTAATGGAAGCTTTTTTAAATGAGATGTTTACAGGCAGGCCATTTATCTGTGAGATCAGAGTAGCCAAACACACATGCAGTGTGATACTGCAATAGCCAGTGTCAATTGCCACGTATCAGCTTGCCTTGTTGTCTTGTACACAGGCATAGGGTAAATCATCCGCTGATTCCTAGCAGGAGGGTGCAGCCCTTTGCACAGCCCTTCAGATATTGCAGCGGTCTTCAGCCTTGCAGAGCTGCTGGAAACCTGGTGGCCTGCGTGAGGCAAGACTCAAAAGCTGATTAAAGCTGCTGTCTCACCACACTTTTGCTGCAGCCCCCGTTCCTTCTGGCTGCACTTCACTCCTCCACCAGCACTAGCATTTCAGCTCTCTGGTGACCACACACCTACCCGCCCAGCCTTCAGGCACAGCTGGTGGCACCAAAACTGTCCCCTCCCAACTCACTTTACCTCCCTCTCACTTTCTACAGTGTCTCTTCTCATCTCTTCCCCACTCCCAGCACCTGACCCCTATGTCCACACTCACTGTTCTCTCTGCTTTGCCCTTCTTCTCTGCCCTCCCATAGACCCCCTGACAACCACCATGCTTGTCACCCCTGCGTGCTGCACACTGAGGCACAAATGACATGCTGGGGGGCTGAACGTTGAAAGGTGCTGCAGTCAAAAGCACTGCACAGGATCTACCTCTTCCTGAAAAGGACAAGACCTCCAAGTAAGCGTATAATGCCATTGTACTTAAGGAATAAAAAAAGCACTACAGATTCTTCATCAGGGCTTGCATTTATCAGCATGAGACCAATTAATCTGGAAGGTGTAAGCAAAGGCTTATGTAGTATTTCTTTTGCTATGTGTTTGTCACTATTATGAAATATATTTCAAGAAAGTAGTGGGCTGCAAACTTGGATCTCACTGGGAGAGTGAGGGGGAAAGGATTTTGAAGGAAGCATTGATCATCCTAAACAACACAAACCATGTCACACTCATGCAGCTTAAAAGGGACAGACTGATACTGCTAATGATAATTGCACTCCCTGTGTAATGACAGGGAGTGACAAGGCCTGAACTTAATTGCAGCTGGGCTGATGTCCTTTGGTGGGCACAGGTCTGGCTTTTCACTGCTGAGCTTCCCAGGGGCCACGCAGCCTCTGCATGGGCTGGGTTGCAGGAGGTGGGGGGAGTGGTGGTGCACAGCTGCTGTTTCAGCTTTACGATTATGAGGTGATAAAGCCACGTGTAACCTCTTCCCCGGCTCTTTCTCCAGGGCCACTGTCCTTGATGCAATTGTGCCGCTTGTGCATCAGGAGGTGCTTTGGACACAAGCAGCATCAAAAAATAACTGGACTTCTCCTCCCAGACGAACTGAAACATTTCCTGCTTCACGTTTAAGCGTTTGATGTTCAAAATGGTGCCTTTAATAACACAGCAAGGTTTGTTGAGGAAAGATTATTTTGTCATAAGTAGAATTGCCAATGCCTGTAATGTTAATTTATGGTAGTTGCTGGTCCCTGGTAAAGCCCTGGCTCTGAGAAGCACAGGACTGACCAACTCGTTCATTCCTCACTGCCACCATCCTGGGCAAATCCATCATTTGGAAAAGAACAATTCTGCATGGTTGCATGGTGAAGCTTGAAAATGTGACTCAAGAGCCCCTAGAAAGTGTAGAAAATGAGCATAGCATTTTAAAATAGATCTGTTGATTCTCTTTATCCTGGCAATGATTCAGAGGACTTGTGGTTGGCAGCCCCTTACAAAAAAAAATGCATATCCCAGTCCAGCACTAACAACATTTCACATATAAATTAAGGATACTAAGGATAGTTGCACTTTCTCTGTAAGCAGCACTCATGTGCCTGTCATCTGTGAGGGCTGCACCCACACCGCTGTACGGATAAGGAAAGGGAACCCAACTGAACCTACTTGCAAAGCAAGTGAGATTTTCTAAATCTATCACACTGCGGATAGATGAGCAGCAACCAACAATCTGCGTTTAGGCCAGCATCTGAAACACGTGTTTCTGCCATGACATCAAGTAGGTCGCTTCTGATGGCAGCTCCCTACAGTGAAATAATAGTGGGGGAAAAGTTTTTAAATCGTCCATTAAAATCACCTACTCCTGATGCTTCGAGACGTAAGGGAGCCACACTTCAGTGCTACACATTTTCTCCTTGTAGCGTGGTGTTTTTCAAGAACACAGCTAACAGGCTATCAGCTGCAGGCACTGAGTGCTCCCCCTTTCTGCCCTGAAAATTAGGTGATATTTCCTACACATTTCTCAGAATGCATCAGAAAAAGAACAGGTTCTATCCCCATTCCCACTCAAGAAAAGAGATCATCTTAAGATTGAGATAATTGGTTTTTTTTTCTTGGAGAGGTGCTACTTAATTCATGGCATTATCCATGGGAGTGGTAATAATAACACCTCTAATGTCTGGTCATAAAACAAACAATGAAAATACTGAAATTAAAGTCAGTTTCAAGTTAAAAAAAATAATGGATAATTTCTGCCCCTGGCTCAGCTGCTAAGGGGCTGGTTTAGTGTTTGCCTCTCTCAAACAAACATGACATATGTGGTTCTTATTCCACTGAGGTCATAAGAACAAATATTTCCTCCAGATAAACTTTGACACTGTGTGTTTTTCTTTCCCTCCCAGAAATGTGTCCTGCTGCCACAAACCACAGTGTGGTTACGACTGCTCTGTGCTCTCCTGGGTCCTCTCCTGGCAATATCAACTGCCTGATACATGTGGGAGTGAGGATGATGAAGCTCCGTCTCTTCTGCCCACCACCCTGTGTCCTCTCCAGCTCTGAGCTGCAGTGCACCTGCATCACCTGGGAGCAGCAATAGCTGCACCCACCACCTCCTCAAGGGGTTGCCACCTGTGTTGGGGGGGGCAGGCCATGCACTTTGGTGATTTTGGAGTTCCTTTTCCTGACTTTGCTGTGAAGACCCCTGCAAGAGTGGGCTTGGTGTGCAGCAACTGTGACGACATCGTTAACGCCAGCAGTGAGATACATGGAACCTCATCTTGTAAGTGGAGAGACCAGCAGCCTTCAAATAGACCAATTTATTTGGCTGTTTACTAGTGTGTCAGTGTGCGCAGAGCAAGCCTTCCTTTCACATATGGGAAGCTGAAGAGGGTGGATCAAATGCTACCTGGATGCTCATATGTGATGTAAATTGCAATTCAAATCCTTGTCTGGACAACATGACTAAGGTATCCAGTGGGATGGTTCGATTGTTTTGTGCTAAGTAAACACAGCAAGAGAAGTTCTACTGGTTTTGTGGGACACTAAATTGTACCCTAATAGGACAAAATGAGAAATACATTTAAGTCAGTAATTCCCCTTGTGAAAGAGACACCTAGAGATCTTCATTTATCTGACTCAGTTCATCACACATAATTTCAGACACGTAAAAATTCACTGGCTGGTTTAAGGTGGTCTTCTATATCCTTTCCCTCCTGCTGGGGAGTGAAAACAGACACCCATCTTCATAGGATGGATAAAAGCAGACATCTTGGATGGGAAAGATGGATCCTTCTAAAATCTGTATCTTGTTTAAGCTGCACCTTCATTGAATGGGCAGGGAACAGACAACGAACCTAGTCCTTAAGGTTTGAAGATTAAAGTGTGAAGAATTTCTACTTTGGTGACATATCTCTAAGATGAAGATCCAGATTATTATATTTTAGATTATGAAGAACTATTTTTTTTTTTATGTATTAGTTTTGTCATTTTCCTTTAAGCATCTTATTTTGTAACTTCAGCCAATGGGTTTATAAGAGTAACGCTAATACCAGGATAAAATTGCTCTGAGAAAATTGTGAGAGTGTTACTTCCAGATTGTTTTTCTTCTGGAAATTTCATAGTGTGACTCTGTTCACTTGAATCCCTCTGATCAAGTGTAATTACGATGAATTCCGCATGCTCAGCTTCTATCATCTCAGTACGTTTGCTTATTTATTTTAATATAAATTGTGATTAACACTGGTGAATTACAGCTTTATGCATCAACACTCATCCAGTTATAAACTGTAAAAGTTGTACAAGATGCAAACTGAATAAGCTCATTATAGGTGAGGTTTGGACCTTTTTCTACATGTGAAACCATTCCAAATGTAATGCAGGACTTGAAAGATTGTCAGGAATACATTTTATCAAGTAAATATTATTTTGTTAGCTGTTTAATGGTAGCCAATCCATGATTGTATAGGATATTTGTTCAAAAATAAATGGTATATACTCCTTTTTTATTTTCTTTTTTTTTTTTTTTTTATTATGGTAACACCAATTTTGTGTACTGTCTGACACTATGGAGTTTTGAACTAAACTCTAATTGTTTGCAATGCTCCCTACAGGCAAGTAGTGTACAGAATAATGCCTTTAAGTAGACCTATAGTAAAGATAAGACTAAGATGTAAATACTGTGCAAATCTTGCCTTTTGTTGATGTTTTAAGGTAGAGTTGGACTCTTGTAATTATTTTTCTACTCACTTGAGGGTTAGTGAAAAGGAGCCTGAGATTTCACAAAGTAGGAAAAGATGCAAATTAAATGGTCACCGTATTTTATTTTTTTTACTAATTTGCATCAGTTTGTTTCTCCTGTCTCCTCAGCAAGAAGCACATGTAATGATCTGGTTGCCCTTGTGTGTGCCTACACAGCAGGAACTCTTTACTGGAAGTGAGCATATGGAGACCCCTGTACGGTCTGAAGTTCAAGGGGTGTCCACCATCATCCAGTAAGTACACTATGGGGCTGGAGAGATGTGGTAGGGCAGTAATTCCCTCTCCTTTAGATGCCTCTCTGTAAGTCACTGCCCAAAAAGACCAGCTGAAAGAGAGAGGGCAATGCCAAAAAACTGCTTTACAAGATGTTGTTTCTGCTGGATACAGGGCTGCTTATGAAATCTGTTGAACAATCAACACCTTAACAAAAGAAGACAACTGATTTAAGAAGAAAATTCTCTTTCAATTCTTTGAAAGATATTTGATGCAACAAATAGTTGCAAAGTTGTTTTGGCTCTTCATCAGTAGCTAGGTGAATTCAGCCACATCCCAGGACTGTGTTCTTCATTCTGCACTCATGTGCAAGGGTCCACATGAGTGGACTCAAGCTGCCCTCCCCATTTCTTGCTGTTTCTTTTTTTTTGCTCTGAACTTGAAACCACAAACATCCTAATCTAGTAAATGTAATATACAGCTTTGGAGCATATACAGAGAATGTCCTTTTGCCTCTACACTGACATGAATTAATTTCAAGATGACTAAGATGTAAATAAATTTTACTTTACTAGCTTAGCAAAACAGAACAGATGAGTTGCAAAATAGCAGATTAGTGGTGCTAGAAGAGAGAAAAGATGGTATAAACATGGCATATACTCAGTTCTCCTCAGACTCATGTTCTTGAGACACACAGGTCCAGGACTTGGTGCTCCTAAAGCCACTTTTTCTTGCTCAACATATGCACTGTATCTGTCAGAATGGAGACTGCCTTGTCCTGCAGTCCCAGCTAGAACCCTGCTGGCTTCAGTAAAAATTCCTGGGAGTTATTTCTCTGCACATTGAGCGATTCCTTGTCATTCCTTGATACATTGCTCGGCTCACTGCTCCAAGGGATACTCACTTTCATGCACACAGGCAACATTTGATGTGAAAGTGCTCTCTAGGATGCCTCGGGGAGCCCACTTTTCTTTAAAATGCTAGCAGTGAACTATTGCTGGGAAGATAAATATTTCAATTTCTTATATCCCCATTCAATGTGATAACCCTTATTCAAGCCCTTCCTGGGTGCTCGGTTAGCACACCTGGACAATACCTGGGTCATGGCACCATTCAACAAGGTCTTGTTTCTTATCTATGTAAGGTAAAGCCTTTACGTTCTGAACTCCTGCCCTTTGCATTTTTTAAGGCTCTGAAACTCATTAATCATCTCTGATTCAAGAGAGACAGAACTAGATTCATGGCTTTAGTGCCTGTGAAGTAAAATTGAGTTTGTAATCTGTCAGCTGTCTCACTTCACAGATTAAACTGTGGAGTTTCTGCCGAGTCTGAGGCTTTTGAAATCCCTAGAGCTTTCCTTTCTCTGGTCTGAAAAATACAGCAGTAAAGCACCTCTTTGTCTCATGAAAGCATGCTGACTCTGAATCATGAAGGTTCATACAGACCCTGGAAAGATGTTATGAGTATGACAAGCATAGGATTGCCTCATTTATTGAAACCGCACTTTTTATGAACTTATTTTGAGGAACAGGAGTTGTAGTGGTTTTGTCTTTGATTAAATAACTGTCCCAAAACAGGAACCATCGGTGTTGCAAGCCTCTGCCTGGAACAAAGCTCCCAGCAACTGCTTTGCTCACCCCAGTCCTCTCTGAACATGCATCACCCTGGTACACAATTCCCCTTTTGTGCCCTCCCGGTGAGTGAGGGCTGAGGCTAACAAACTCTTTATCTAACTGTTTGTATATAATTTTTCCTGTAAGCTGGTAGGTGGCACCTTCACTTTCCAAGTTCCTTCAATGAGAACTACAGACTTCCCTTTCCATAACAGTTGTACTCATATTTGTGGGAATAGAAGAGGCAATAAAGGTGTTTCTACTGCTGCACTCAGTTGGTGCAAGGTGCAATTATATCCTGACTTCCTTGGAGTTAAGTCTATTAATTCATCCCATGGTAAAGGCAAAGCACTCCTCAGGCCCTAGGGGTACCAGCTTACTCTCTATGCTCAACGACCACTGGAGGGGGACGGCTTTGCTCCCAGCTCCCAGCCATTTTTTGGCCAGAGAGACACCCTACCCAAAACCTCTTCCTCTCAGAGCAAAGGTTAAGAAGTAGCTTTTTTCTCTTTTCCAAACTATAATTGCTTTTATTATTTCTGAAGCTAGAAAATAAAAAAAACGAGCCCAAAGCAGCTCAATCCAAATCAAGAAAATTATTCATTTTTCTTCCAGGGACATAACAAAACCTACGAAAAACATTATCCACCAGTTGGCCTATTGGGACATATTCTTTAGAGGTGATGGAAGCAAATTCAAGTCCCCTTCTAGAATGAAATAGATTAAATCTCTATCTTTGCTATCCCTGGTGCTTTGGAGATAGATCCTCCTCATTTTTGGTGAATCTAAGCCTCTCTCTCACCCAATTTATCCATCAAGACTGACTGACTTTAATTCACTAATAGTCTCTCACTGATAGAGCCTCAGTACACAAGAGCACAACAGCACAAGAGCAGACATTTGGACTAAGGCGTCCCTGAGTCAGGGACTGACTGTCCAGGGGGCTGCAGTGGGGTCCTGGCCACAGGCAGGGTGGGGGGAGCCCTGGCTGGCTGCCATGGGACAGCAAGGGCTGGTAGTACCCTCAGAGCCAGCTCATCTGGGTAGCCATATAAACTCTCATCTTCTATGACATCCCATAAAGAGGAGATTTATGGCTTACTGTCTCCTCAGTACTCCCGTGATAGTCCTCTATCTCATCCCTCCCTCATAGCCTCTTTTTACCCCAGGCCAAAGACTCCCAGCCTCTTCAGCCACTCCTTGGACCCAAGAGGGGTAACTAAAATACTGTGATTCTATTAGTAAATAAAATATCCTCCCCAAAACCCTCTCCCCTTAATAAAACCAAAAACAAAACCAAAAAAACAGAACAGAGTTATCTAATGTTTCCCAGCTGCTTCCTTGCGTGCCCTGTAGTGTTTCTTAGATACTTCTCTGCTCCTGGCTCGTAAAACCAGACAGCTAAATCAAAAAGAAATACCTGGTGAAAACACCCTCAGTTCAGCTCCTGAAAGGGTTTTGCACGTGCTCTCTCCTTTCAGTTACTTCACTCCTTAAAAATTACCTTAATTATTTTGCTTGCTTATCCTGGATTAAATGGGGACTGCTATGTGTGAAGCTCTGGCAAAGGGCATAGTGCAGAGAGCTCTTCTTTGCCTGAGATATGGAAAAGGGATTATGCTTGATCCCTGCACACAGTCCGGAGTTTGTGTCTGCTTTTCCATGTGCCTGAGCAGCAGAGCATAGAGGTGATCAGGAAAGCCATTTCTTTCCTGTTAAGCATCACGATTAAACACCTGTAAACCTTCTAACTCATGAACTGAAAGTCAGAACCTTGAGAGATATGTGGCTTAGGAGAAACTGAATACATTTCTGGCACGGGAGGCTGAGATTGGGATTTTCTGCCTTTCCCCTGCCACAGTGGTTCCCTGGGGCTGGCTGCCTGCTGCCCCAGGCACAGGAAGGGGCAGAAAGCATCTGCCATGGGGGCTGCTGGCCCCGCTGCCTTTGCTGGCTCCTCTGGCCAGTGCTAGGTTTAGCCAGCAGATGGTATTGCTGGCACACGCCTCTGCAGAAAACTTTTGCAACAGGAATAATCAGGGGAAAAATCGAGCTGGGAGAATCGTGGTCCTGGGAGTGAATGCAGCCTCGGGCTCACTTGGGCCAGAGAGTGGCCCGTCATTGCCACTTCCAGCTGAAAGCCATGCAACTTTTGGGTTTTACTGTCCTACGGCCCAGATTTTCTACGTTGATTGTCCAAAGGTGAAACTCAGCAGGATGCATACAATTCTCAAGGCTCCTCTTAACCTATATATTAACTGTGCATTATATTTACCTTCTTTTTATGGTGAAGACTAATATTTTTACTGTTTGCAGATGCAGTGAAGAAAGCACTGGGGAACTCCAGGAAAACTAATGCAAATGCTCTTTCCTGGTCATTCCTTGTCAATGATGTGGTAACTAGTGGTATCCTGCAGCTTTCTGAGTCTTAGAAAGGTCTACTGTTGACTTAGTTTTTTACATGTAGTTTGCTTAAGATATTTTTCCCCCAACATCCCTTAACACTTGACAGGAAAAATGTCAGTTCTAGAAAATGGAACAACCATACCTACTGAAATTACATACAATTAACCATTAGACACTGCAATTTGCCTCAGTGTTCAGAATAACTACTTAACTGGAGTACAATACCCTTCAGAACCCCTCCTCTCTTCTAAGGAAATGATTACTATTGTCGGCTTCCTAATTTCACAGGCTGGTTGTTACTGCTTTCTAGACAACAGCTCTAGGCAAGAGTCTTTCCTGTAATTTATTCTGAGCAAAAGTGCTACTTGGAGCTCCTTAGAGCTTTCTCCTAAAAAACATGCAGCATGGGACTTTACAAAGTAACTCGGTGTCACAGCCAGGACTTGTTATATCTGTGCTCCATGCTGTGCAGTGACTCTGGTTTCAGGGAAATGTCTCATTTCCATGTCCTCTCTACAACGTTTTGTTTATACTTATACTGCTTTCCATGGTCTACAGCTCAGGAGATGTATGCTTGGCATATGATGATCTAATTCAGCTTCATGTCTTAGAAATAAATGCTTTCACATACTGACTACACGTAGGCTGGGCCTTTAAAATGTAATATATGCTATGAATTATTATGGCAGATCTTCACACATCCTTCTAACAAAGGTAATTTAGTAAGACATATAAATGCCTGAAGAAGTGCATTTATTTGCCTTGTGCAAACGGAGGCACTGACTTTGATAGTGCTCTCATTTCTCTGAATGTTCTACAGGAGCTGCCTAGAATATTGCAAATATCAGTGAGAAAAAATGTAGGAGACGGGAACAACCTCATAAACTTACTGTGTTTGTGCTACTTCAGTGCAGCAAACTGCAGCTGGCTGGTGTATATAGGATGCACAGCTCCTTTGCCAGTTTCTTCTGGCTCCACAAAAGACAGAGGAAACTGGAGCTCTGTTTTGCTCTTTATCACCTGCATGCCTCTGGGCTCACTCTATTAGAAATCACCCTTTCAGCCTGGTGTATGGGCTCTATTTTAAGCTATGCATATTTTAACACTAAGTTCCAGCTATGGTCATCTTGAGGCTGCTGTTCCCTTAGCAGCACTGTGGGTTTTGTGCTGGTTGGTAATACAGTGCATGTGGGCTGGAATGAACAACCCCATTTCATAGCATCCATCAGCCTTTGAAGCTATTTCAGCTGACAGTAAAAGCATAGTAGTTTAACTACCATTTTTGGCCTTCTCAGACTTCCATTAAACTGCAAATATTCTAATATAACCGGAAGGGAAAAAAAAAAAAAAAAGAAAAAAGAAAAAAAGAAAAAAAAGAAAGATTTATTGGTGGAATTTTGTACAAATTACTTCTGTTCTCTTTTCTGATCACTTTAAACAATTTTCTCTCCAAGATCCCGTTCTTCCTTTTACTAATGCACTTATTGACTCCTATTTATGGAAGCACCTTGCCTCCTGGCTCCTTTTGCTGGTTCATTACATGTATTTATTGCTGCATTTCTCTGAAGCAATTTCATTAAATTCTGCTTTATGGTTATCCCAGACACTTACTGCTAGTATACAGTGCCCTTTCATGCTCATAGCAAGTACAAGCTCATTCTGTTTCTTAAATTTTGTTAATCTCTTTCAATCATCTAAAAATAAAAAAAACCCAAAACAGTTATGTCACTGCAGGGTTTTGTCTCTTTCCATTAACAGCAAAATAAACCTAATTTCCTGCAGCTCTCTGCTTTATAACTCAAAGTCTTGGTGTGGATTACTTTTCTAAGAGCTATTATGATTGCCCACAGGCGGAACAAGTTCAGTAGAATATCAGCTGATGAATCTCCAAAGAAACATTCATTGGGGAAGAACTTTCAGCTCTTTGTTTGCAGCATTTTGTAGTTACTTAAGAGGCATTTCTGTTCCCTTAGCCTCGTGAAAGGTGACTATTAGCATTACTATTTTTAAAGTGCCACAAATATGAGGCATGAATGTGAACACTGTTGAGGGATTTGGAAAGCATTTTTGAAAGAGTCCAAATGGCAGATGAAAAAATAATAATAATGATAAAATAGAATTATACATTGACTTAAAGTCACTTTTGCATCCAGATCCAAGCAAAAAAACCCCAAACTAAACCAAACCAAAAACCCCAAACCACTCAAACAAAACAGACACCTGTAATTTTTGGTGACTATTGTTCATGCACCAAACAACATAGTCACAGAATTTCCCTTGACATCCAGTTCCTCAAAACTATTTGCATGCCATAGTACCCAAATTTTGCTTGGACCAGAGCGTGACTGAAAGGCCCTATGGACTGATGGGTGGCCAGCCCTTAGTCTAGTGGCATGTTCACTACTTTATGTAGTCCTGCTGCATTTTCAAACGCATCTCAGGAATTAACTGCAAGGAAATCCCCAAATTCCAATTACTCCACAGTGTAAGGTGTGCACATGTACCCTCCTTCTCCCCAGTAGTTCCTGGATCTCTTACAGACACCTTCTGTGACTACAGGAGACCTTCCTCTGACATGTGGATGACCTGAGGATTCAGGTTCTTGTATCTTCACTTGCATGATGGCATTTCATCCATATGATGAATAAAGTACATGGTGAAACTGGAATTAAGGATTCCCATCTGGTGAGTGTTTCATAATTGCTAAAAAGGAGCCTATGGTTGATTTGGCTTCACTGAGGCTTAACAACATCTGGGTGCCACAGCATATTCTTCTTTCTGCTCCTCCCATTGCTAGCATTAGAGATCCAGACTGGAGAATGCTTTTGCTTCCTTCAGACCACTGTGACTGTGTGTCTTTCAGGAGGAAGTGGGTTATGAAGCAGAGATTATATTTACTTGAATCTCACCCACCAAAGAGGCAGAACAATGTTTTGTGCACGTCAGAAAGGTAGTGGTATGGTCAGATTGTAGATATTGTTCTCAGTACAGTTGAGAATCATTGGATAATGTTAACAGTCTTTATCTGTCTGAAGAATCCAAAGTTTTTGTAAGCTTATTTAACCAATAGGTGTGTGAACAAGGAAAGGGTGACAAGTTGTCATTAAAGGAATCAGAATAATTTGGCTGGTTTGCTTCATGAGGTATTGGATGTTGTGCTTCTCCTAAAGGAAAGAAGTGAAAAACATGACCAAAAATACTGGCAGAGGAACAAAAAAGAATAAACATTTGTCCTACAGCTTTGTTGGAGGAGGAAGAATGTCAACGGGATAATAAGCACACCGTAGTAGGTCCTCCCACCCATCCCTTTTTCTCTGCCTTGTTTACAAAGGAAACCATGGAGGCTTTGCTGGTCATTTGTGCTTTGAACAAAAGCTTTAACTATTTCTCCAAAACACTTGTTTTTACCCAAGATATCTTCACTTCAAGACTGAGGTTTGGATTAATGCACCATTTAGTACAGTCAGCTTCAGGAGAGGACTGAGCTCCAGAAAACACAGATGGATGAGAGCTTTGGATGTTAGTGGTGGAAAGCTTACTGGACTTAACCTGAATACTACTGCGAAAGACAGCACCAATTTTTCGTGACCCTCATTCTTTTATTTAAATCTACAGGGTTTTTTACATGCATGAAGCAAAAGAAATCCTTTGAAATTATTTCTCCTCCTCTTTTCTCCTTCCTATTGCATTTCTTACTAACCCATACAAAATAATTGCCAGAACTAAGGCTTCAAGATGAATCCTTAAAAAGCTGGGCAGTGCTAGGGGTAATGCTTCCCCTTTAGCCTCAGTTCAGTTTCCTTGGACTTGTGAATTCTGCCATGGTCTTTAACTATATTATAGCTGTCCTTCCCCTACACCCTGCATCCTCACTGCAGATGCGTGTGGAGTAATGTGGTTCATTCTTATTTCTCAGTGTGTTGGCACCCTGCCTCATTCGTTGTAGGCTATTCAAACCATGACCTGATAATAAGTTTATTAATTTCCTCCAGCACTTTTTGTTGGGGCTTATCACTGCCGTGACAGTCTTATTCACAAGCATTAGTCAAGGCATTGTTACAGTTCCTCAGCAAGGAGTCCCCATTGCTCAATCAGAGAACAGAATCACAGCAAGATTCCTAATTTTGGATGCCTATTTGAGGTATCTGGTGTCTTTCTTCTCCCCAGCTGTTTAGTATTATGTAACACTCTAAATAGTTAATATGCAACTGATTTTCATTTCAGTCACAACTGCGATAAACAGTCGCGACTGATAATCAAGCTTGATGCAGAGAAAATGTGTGCAGCATGGCTGCTTCTTTTTAAATGCCATGTTTATGCATTTTGCCTGGCAGTATGTACAGAGCAGTTGGTATGGGCAAAGCAAGACCCACAGCTCCAGGACAGCCTACAACACCCTGCAGCAGGACCTCATACTTTCTTCAGGAAATGGAGCTTCCAGCTCCCATGAGAAGTAAGTCTCACAGGACTAGCAGTTTCTCTGAACTGCAGAGGACCAGAGGGACAAGGAGTGAATGCTGGAGATGGAGCTGTTCTTTCTGACAACAGGAGATGGTAAGCTCTGCTCACAGCCCTGTATCCGCTTCTGCCACATCTCTCTTCCCTTTCTTCCTTCTCTTTCCTCCAACCTTACTCCTCCCTTTGCTTCTCCTTTCCTCCTGCAATTGGCAGGGACTAGAGAAATGCAAACCACTTGGGAAATGCAAACCAATAATCCCAGCAAACTTTACTGGATTGGCCTCTGTTTCAGGCCACACCACATTTTTACTGTTGATGTGGCTCAAGGGTTCCTCATTTATGGTCCAGCATGTACTGAAGCCCTTATTTCTTTGACCCCAAAACCAAACTCATCCCTGATTCTTCCTCCCTCAGTAATCTCCCACTTGTCCACCTGCACCTTTCCTATGTTTGGCCTCCATCTCTGTAGTCTCAACCTTTCTTTCCCTATGTTTTCCATCTCTCCCTGGCACCTCCATGCTCCCAGCTACAGCCCTGATTTCCGTCCAAGCATTCTCTGATTTATCTTTCCCCATTTAATGTCTTTCTGCACTTCTCTATCTCACAAGTCTTGTCCTCATTTAAAAAAGGTTGGTTTCTGTTGTACCTTACTTGGGATCCAGCAGAGAGAGCACAAAGGAATGGTGCATGCTGCTCCCTCCTCTGATGTTGACCACACCACGGGCACCAGTATTTAGGAAAAGCAACTGAAAGGAAATTCACCTTCACCTGAAAGTGGGATTGAGGATAATAAAGACCTTATTTCTAGCCATTAGATTCCAGCTGCTCTGCAGACCAACACATGAAGGACAAGAAGATGATTTGGAGTAGTCAATATGAATTTATGAAGAGGAAGTCTTGCTTGACCAACCTGACATCCTCGCTGAGGATAAGAGGAGAGCAGTAGGTGTTGTTTATCTCAGCTTTAGCGAGGCTTTTGACACTGTCTTGTGTGACACCTTCATAGACAAGCTGTTGAATAGGCAGATAAATGGGCAGTGAGGTGGACTGAAAACTATCTGAACTGCCAGGCTTGAAGGATTGTGATTAGTATCATGAAGCTGAGCTCAAAGTTGGTCACTAATGGTGTATACCAGGGATAGAGACTGGTTCCAGTGACCTGGATGACAGGGCAAAGTGCACCCTCAGCAAGTTTGCAAGTGACACAAAACTCTTACAGGAAAAGGCTCAGGGAGTCCTGTTACACCAAGTTAAACAGCCAGTAATGCGTTCTTGCAGCAAAGAAAGCCAAAGGCCTCCTGGGTGCATCAGGCAGAGCATTGCCAGCAGGTCAAGGGAGGGGATCCTTCCCCTCTACTCAGTGCCGGTAAGGCACACCTGGAGTGCTGTGTCCAGCTCTGGACTCCCCAGCACTGGAGAGGCATGGATATACTGAAGTGAGTCCAGTGCGGGACCACAGACATGATTCAGGGACCAGAATATCTCTCATGCAAGCAGAGGCTGAGAGAGCTAAGGCCACTTAACCTGGAGAGAAGGCGGCTCAGGGGATCTTATCCATGTGTACTAATAGTTGATGGGGGGATTAAAAAAGACAGAGCCAGACTCTTCTTGGTGGTACCAGAGAAGTGACAGTGGGCACAAACTGAAACACACAAAGTTCCACTTAAACACAAGAAAAACTTTTTAATGTGAGGGTGACTGAGCACTGGCACAGGTTTCCGAGAGAAGCTGTGGAGTTTCTGTCCCTGGAAATATTCAAAACTTGTCTGGGCATAGTCCTGAGCAACCTGTTCTAGCTGACCCAGCTCTGAGCATGGGGTTGGGCTAGATGATCTCCAAGGGTGCCCTCCAGCCTCAATTATTTTCTGATTTATTCTGCTAGCACAGGTAGCTTCCAGGGGTAAAAAGCTTGGTCCACAGCACACAGTTTGCTTGCATTTCTCCATACAATCACAACAGCAACATTCAATTACCTATATGTCACCTTCATTTCACACCTGCACTTATTGGAAGCAGATTTATGAGCACAAGTCTGACCTCTGTTTCTGGTCCTGAAAGTCCAGTTCCACAGAAGCTGAGGGGAATGCTGCTGGGTTTTTTTGGTAGGGGTTCACAAACTCTTCCCAGAACAGGCAACACCATTCAAGTCCTCCCATTAGTTTTTTTTTCTAGTATTAAAACTAGTACTGAATAATATTTTGCAGAACAGGGAGCTGCAGATGTGGTGTGCAAGGCAACACATCTTAAGGAAAGTTTTATATCTGCCTAAGAAAGATTTCTAGTGACAAGAAGAGCCCATGTAGCTACAGCAGAAGCAAATTGTTCATCGTTTTCATTTCAAAAGTATGCTTATATGGATTTTATTATTTTGTCACTATGTAATGTGGCACTGCCACTGCTAGTAAAAGGCCACAAGCTTTGTACTGAGTCTGCGAGGCCTCAGGACTGAGGCTTGTCAGGCTTGCTCTGTATTAATATTTTGTGACCTGCCTGCAGCTTTGTTTTACTTGGTTTAGTTGTAATAGTGATTTTTTTAATTGACTGGGTGTCTGTGGCTAAAGAGTAAAACTGTAAAAGCATGCTAGCAAATATAAACACGTCCCCAGGTGGATCATGCGGTGAAGAAGAAGAAACAATCAATGTGGACATCATATTCTTCTCAGCAAATGCTGATGACTTGCAATAATGACCCCCCACCATCACTACCATGAAACCGCCTACGTTGGGGCCTGGAAGAGCAGGGAGAAGGTCAGTATAACTCCCCAAAAGGCTAGAAAACAACAAGTGTTTGTGTATCAGTTCTGACTGTATTGTTATTCTTTCTTTAGTAGGTGAGGAGGTTATTTATTCTTCTTCTTCTTCTTCTTCTTCTTCTTCTTCTTCTTATTATTATTATTATTAGTAGTAGTAGTAGTAGTAGTAGTAGTAGTAGGTGAGTAGGTTATTTATTCTTTAGTAGGTGAGGAGGTAGAACATAAAAATATATTCATTGTCTTAGTCACCCTGTGCCCACATTCTTTCTCGTCTCAGACAATAGTGTGACACCTTTACCGTTGGGAAGTTTGGTCTCTCTAAGCAATTTGAGATCTGAGTATTCTGTGGGATGAAGACCTTGCTGAGTAATACCTTCTCTGAAGAGCATCTTTTTCAAGAAAAGGACAGTGATTGTGTAAGAAGATGTACATTCATGCAAGAGGTTCTCGAAGAAAGCATCCCCAAAGACAGATTGTGAGTCACATTGTTTCCTCTGCTAATATAAGACACTTTGGAGATGTGAAATGTTGTTTAAGCAGGTGTGATGCATACAGACTGCTCAAAAAGATGGGATGATTTTTTATTTTTTTTCCTTTCGCTTCTTGTGGGACATTCATTAGCTAGTGTCCACTAAGGGAAAGACAGAAGGGAAGTTCTCTTCAAAACTTGCACTTTTTAATAGCAGTCCTCAAAGAATGCCTTTGCCATTTATCAGGAAACACTAAATAATTGTGTAGGTGGCTCTTGACTGCCTGCACGCACTGCTCTTTTTGCATTCTCTGCTTTTGGGAAAACAGACCATTATATGTTTTCTCAATTGGTCCGTAATTTACTCTGCTGCTAAGGCAATAAACAGGTATAATTCTAAAATAAGCCTATAAAAAAAAAAAAAAAAAGGAAACATTGAGACTTTAAGATCAGACTTCTCACTGCAAGGTAGGAAACAAAAGGTTATAGGTTAAACAAATAAACAAATACATACAGTCAGAATTGTTTCTTAACAACGGTATGTTCTTCTTGATGCTCATTTTCTCTTACCTCAGGATGTATCCTGCCCAAAAAAATGGGAGGTTTGTACTAATGGCAAGAGCCACTATTCTGAGAGGTGTACTCAATTCTTATTTTAGTGTTTCCAGCAGAGCAGCCATCTTAGCATCCTCTCTCATCTCCATTTTATTATCCAGATTTGGAACATGAATGCAAATGTATTTGATGGCTCTGCCGGGAAGCTGGTATTTTAGGTTCTTCACTCAAAGATTTTGTAACTCCAGGGTTCATCCCTGAAAGAGCAGGGGTTATATGGACTGTGAAAATAATATGAAGGCTTACTGGAGGCGGGAATGGGATGCTACCCCATCCTCTTTTTAGTCTTGCTTTCTTGCTGCTGCTTCTTGAGTCTGAATTGCTCCTTTTTATAGATTGCTGATGCACTCATATCAAAAGTTATACAGGCTGTTGGTTATAAATGTCTTCAGGTAAGCTTGCAACTTCCATTATGTCACTAGTTTTCTACACAACATGCAATTGGGCATGGATGACAGGTTATTAGTTACTCTGTCTGAGCACATCTATAGGAGAGCAAGTATCCTCTGCTCTCTACAACTGCTTCATGGGATCCTGTGTCATGACAACTCATTTGCTTTAATATTTAGCCTCCACAACCCAGTTCCTCATCCGAGAACAAGACAAAGCCCTCAAAATCCAGGAAGAAGTATTTGAGGCCAAAGACAGGATTTCCCTGGACTATACCGCAGCGGTGCTTGTTCAAGCAGTGTTTGCCCTTTCTGATCCCTTGGTCTGTTTTCTCATTCCCAGGCTCTACATATGCACCAATGGCCAAGCTGGTGCTCTTGCAGGAAGCATCTGTATCCCACTGCTGTGGAGATTATTGTCCTTGTAGTCCTAAAAAACAAGGAGGACTGCAGTTAATTACTTTTCTGTACCTTCCAGGTACTTTTCTCAGAATGGAAGCTAGATGAAAACTCTCTGTCTCTACAAGAAACCTTTCTAATGGGACATTAGAAAAGCTGTCACAAGCTGTAACAGCAATGTTGGAAATGCAAATTTTAACATGTTTTTCCTGCGTGGGTGACTGAGCCCTGACACAGGCTGCCCAGAGACTGAGTCTCCACCCTCGGAGATACTCAAAAGCCTTCTGGACATGGTGCTGAACAACTAGGTTTAGGTAGCTCTGATTGAGTTGAGCGGTTGGACCAGGTGACCTCCAAAGGTCCCTTCCAACCTTAACCATTCTGTGATGCTGTCATTCTGTTCAAGTCACTGCTCTGACTGGTGCAAACCAGGACTTACTGTCAGGCTCTCACACTGATTTTTTGGAGCATCAGGTCCAAGTTTTGCAGTGTCTCCTCTGCTCCTGGCCTTGTTTACCTCTGTACCAGTATCTAGTATTTGTGAAAGGTAGGGTCACAGCACAGATGAACACCCTAATCAGAAAACTGTTGGCCATCAGGAGGTTGACAGTACACATTTACTCCCTGTGTTTAAAACTCCAACCTATCAAATGAAGCTGATACAATTCTGTGAGAAATCCTGCTTTCAAGTGGTTCACATTTTGCCTTTCATCACAAAAATTCCCAGCAAACTCTTCTCCTAAATAGTTAAAAATGTGTCACTTACTTATCGGGGTTTTTCTCCTTGTCTTTGGAGATTGCTTTGTGAGTCAGTAGACCTTCATATCAAGTCTGTTTCCCTTTCCAGTATTTCAGCTCATTACTCCAGGATCTACGTTTCTGTCTTTTCTTAGCAATCTCACCCTGCATGTGAATCTTCATCTGCAAAGTTGTAGGGGAAAATATAACCTGTGGAGGATTGGTTAGCTGACAAGGGTCACATAGACATACTGTAGATGGCTGACCAGGATCTTGGGAAACATCGGACTCTGTTAGTCTGAAGTGCTGGGGTGGTAAAGACACACTGTCCTTGAGTGCAGCTGCTATACGATAACAGCTTGCTTACGGTCAGCTGAGGCATGGGAACTAAGGGAGTAAGCAACCAAGAATGAGGAACTAGGGGAGGGGTTGACGTTTAGGATAGTGACCAATTAATTAGTTAGGTTACAGAATATGTATGATCTCATTAAGAACTGTATAAGTATGCTGAACGCTAATCAATAAACGAAGCTTGCTGATCGCTCATATTGAGTGCTCAAGTTCTCCCACTGCGACAATAACCTACATCAAAGGGAACTCCAGCAAAGTTTTAAGACAATGTCTATTCCCAAACAGGAAAGAAGAAAGAGGGAGAAAGAAAAGGGGGCCTACTGTGTGGCAAAAGCCATTTCTAGGGAAAAAAAAAATTGCTGAAACTTGCAAATGTATTGAATGGGAAGACTAATAGCAATTTCAGTTATTGGATGACAAATAAAGTAATATTTCCCTGGAAGGGGATACTCTGAGGAACCAAAAGAGGAGCTGAAAGTCAACACTGTATATTAATGGTACAGAAAGTTGTGGGAAGTCTTAAGAAGACCAGTTGTATGCTCAAGAACTGAATGTGAGTTTTCCAGTGCCAAATAGAGCTGACAAAGTAGGGTGAGTTGTTCAAGGAAAAGCAGAGCTGTACAAGCTTGAATTATTAAGCAGTATCCTAATAAGAGACTGAAACAGCTGCAGAAATAACCTGGAAATGTCTGTGAAGGGTTTTATCCAGTATAAATGCAACAAGCTACATGGCTATGCTGTTCATTAGTGGGTCATGGACTGACAAACACTAAAGCATTGTTACCATGGTAAATGTGTTGTTAAGTGCAGTTTCAGGCAACTTTGCAAGAACTATCAACATGGCTCCTTTTCTGTCACATAAAGCTAGCTTTGAAGGGGTTTTTTTAAGCTATATTGAAGAGAATCATGACTGATAATTGATAGTTAACAAGTCATTAAGCAAACAGTAGTTTTACAGTCAGCCTCATCTGTCTTTTATAGTAAGTACCATGTGCTGGAAATGTAACCTCTTGGGCACTCACACTTCCTCATGTATGTACACATATGGTGGGTTCACCCTGGCTGGGCATCAGGTGCCCACTAAAGCCACTCTATCACTCCCCTCCTCAGCTGGACAGATTTTCTTTCAGAGGAGAGAAAACATATTAGAAGGCTCATGGGTCAAGATAAGGACAGGAACATCACTCACCAATTACCATCAAGGACAAAACAGACCTGACTTGGGGAAACTAGTTTAATTTATTATTACCAATCAAATCAGAATAGGATAATGAGAAATAAAACCAAATCTTAAAACACTTTCCCCCCACCCCTCCCTTTTTCCTGAGTAGGAAAGAGAGCAGCCTCGTAATCACAGGCCCTGGTTGTTGTGGGGGATTT
>NW_010341481.1:0-1165 GCF_000700745.2 Antrostomus carolinensis
CAGGCGGCGTTTGGAACCACCACGTCGGTCTTCTCTTTCGGGACAGCCACCTCCACCACTGCCACCTTTGGTTCCACCACCCAGACCACGAGCAGCAGCACCGGCACCACCATCTTTGGCACCACTCCTTCTCCTTTCACCTTTGGGGCGACCGCCCAACCAGGCCCCTCCTCCGGCGCCTTTGGAATGGGCACACCCGCCCTGAGCAGCAGCTCTCCCGCCACCGTGGCTTTCAGCTTTGGGGCTGGGCAGAGCGGGGCGGGCCCGCGCCGTTCGGCTCTTCCCTGTCGCAGGGTCAGAGCGCGCCCTTCGCCTTCACCGTGCCCAGCACCCCCAACAACAAGCCGGTGTTTGGAGGTGAGTTGGGGCAGACGGGCGTTCTCGGGGGGTGAGGGGCAGGGCTGGATTTAGGCAGCAGCTTTGCTGCTGGACCTTGCTGAGCTCCCCAGCAGCCCTAGAGGGGCTGGTGCTGGAGCTGTGCAAAGGGAAGGTGCTTCCGTCACTCGCTGTCTGGGTCCCCAGCCCACAGTGGTGGAGGGGAATCCTTAAAATTCTGCTCCTCGGCCCCTCTGAATGCACCAGCTCCCTGGCTCTGTGCCAGTGCTGAGCCCAGCCAGGTGCCCTGCAGAAGCCAAGGTCTTGCCAGTGCTTAAAAGCAGTCTGGAGCTTCTTGGCGAGTAGGAACAGCGATCACAATCGCTTCTCGCTCGCTCTCTGAGGTTTTCCCTACCACTTTGCACTCTTGCTGGGCCATCTCGCTTTCCACAGACCTGAAACCCACATGCTGAGCAACTGATCTCAAAAGAGAGAGTTCTTTGTTCCTCCCTGGTCTGCAAATCCTCCTGTGCTGCCTGCCTGGCAGGAGAGCCCAGGGATTACCAGCTTCTTGCATTAAAAGGGCTTCTCGGGTGAAGAGGCTGGTCCTGGGATGCTGTGTTGTTTCATCTCCCCAAGGGAGATCTGTGCCTCCTGTGGGTGCTGCCGGCTCCCCAGGGCCAGACACTTCCTCCTTGGCCAACCCCAGCTCTAGTGACGTGTTCGTTTCCAGGAACTCCTGCGCCCACCTTCGGGCAAAGCACGCCCGTCCCGGGGGCAGTGGGGAGTGGAAGCAGCAGCCTTTCCTTCGGGACACCCAGCACTCCTGCCTCGGGCTTCGGGGGAGTCG
>NW_010341482.1:0-212 GCF_000700745.2 Antrostomus carolinensis
GACCGATTTCATTCCCTCAAAAAACAAGCAAACGAAAAAAACCCAGCAATCGTAATTCCGCAACAATTAGCTGGTTGTGATTTAAAAAGGAATGAACGCAGCAGCGACCGGCGATGGGAGAAATCCGGGCGATAAACCCAGGCAACTTTCCCATGCACGGCGATAATTAGGCTGCTTAAATATTGCTGAGCTCTAATCCCATGGCCGCGAGC
>NW_010341482.1:406-606 GCF_000700745.2 Antrostomus carolinensis
CTCTTTGGGGTCTAAGCAGAGTTTCACAGTTTCTTCTTTCCTTTTTCTGTCTTGCCTTCTTTTTATTTTTTGTTTTCCCTTTTTTTCTGTTTTCTCTTCTTCTGTGTCTTCTTCTCCTCTCCCTTTTTCTCTTCTCCCGTTTACTCTTCTGCCCTTCTCTTTTCTCCCCTTTATTTTTTTCCTCCGCTCGCCCCTGGCAC
>NW_010341483.1:0-2190 GCF_000700745.2 Antrostomus carolinensis
TTCCAACCCCTACAATTCTATGATTCTGTGAGCTCAAGATTGGGTGGGCGTGGAAGGTCTGAGCCCGTGTCCCTCTGCCCACAGCATCCGCTCCTCGGACCACCCGCAGGTGAACAAGCTGATGCTGACAGAGGAGAGCGTGGCCGGGGTGGGCGGTGAGGCGGCGGGTGTGGAGAGCGGGCCACACCGTGCCTACGACAACGAGCAGGATGCAATTCTATGATTCTGTGAGCTCAAGATTGGGTGGGCGTGGAAGGTCTGAGCCCGTGTCCCTCTGCCCACAGCATCCGCTCCTCGGACCACCCGCAGGTGAACAAGCTGATGCTGACAGAGGAGAGCGTGGCCGGGGTGGGCGGTGAGGCGGCGGGTGTGGAGAGCGGGCCACACCGTGCCTACGACAACGAGCAGGATGGCGTGTCCTACAACTACACCTTCTTCCACCTCTGCCTCCTCCTTGCTGCCCTCTACATCATGATGACCCTCACCAACTGGTACAGGTGGGCAGAGCTCCTGACGGGACTGGGGACTGTCCCCTTCCCTCTGTGTCCCCTTCTCCTGGCGTCCTCCCTGCTCCCGCACTGGGCAGAGCTGTTTGCTGTGATGCAGCCGTGTGCTGAGCCCACTTCACGTGCACCCTAATCAGTGTTAATTAGTTTTAGGTAATGAACTTATGGCAGGTTGTGCCCGGGCTCGCCAGCTCCTCGCTGCAGCATCCTGGGCTGCAGGATCCCGTGGGACACTGGGGAGCGGGGACCCAGCCCCTGGGGTGCTGCGGTGATGGGGTCACATCCCCTGGGCATGGTGGGGGGACCGCGTGGTTGTGAGCATGGGGCTCCTCCGCCCTTTCCTCCATGTCTTCCTGTTGCACCCATGGCTGGGTGCTCGCAGCCTCCAGGCCTCCCCAGGGCGGTTGCTGCTGGCTGTGCTTGGGGTGGGCAGGGGGATGGCACAGTGGGTGCAGCACAGTGATGGGTGCCACCCGCTTGTTCGCTGTTCCAGGCCGGACGAGAGCTTGCAGGTGCTGACCAGCCCCTGGACGGCCGTGTGGGTGAAGATCTGCTCCAGCTGGGCAGGGCTCCTGCTCTACCTCTGGACCTTGGTGGCTCCACTGGTGCTGCCGGACCGAGACTTCAGCTGAGGTGGCTCCGAGCATCCCATTGCGGGGTCAGAGCCACTGTGGCGTTGTCCCTCGAAGCTGGGGACAGCCCCAGCTCTGCCTTAGCCGCAGGTTTTGCACGCAGGAGCAGCTCTCCTGGGTTGTGCCTTCTTGCAGGTCTTTTGTTTTAATCGGAAAGGGATGAAGTGCCAAGCAGAGGAACTCAGCAAGAGTTGAGAAAGACTTGAGGGTGTTTGTGAAGCTCTTACATCTCCGTGTTTCTCTAGTGCCTTTGGCAGTGCCTCCATACCCTCTTCTAGTGGAGCCCACCGCCTTGCCTTCGGAGGGTTTGGTTTTCACCAGCTGCTGTCATCTCGCTTGGTGCCCTGGGACCGTGGTGCCTTTTGGGGAGCTCTGGGGACCAGCCATGTGATGGGACCTGGGACCAGGCCAGTGTTGCCTCCTCAAAAACCCTAGAGGAACGTGAATCTTGGGGGTTTGTGGCTGGAGGGAGATGTCCCACTGCATCCCCCCAGCCTCGGTGGTGGCCGCAGTTCCTCCAGGGCTCCCCTGCCCCTACTGTCCCCACAGGAGGATGGGTCCCTGGTCCTCGCTGCAGCATGGGTCAGGTCTCCCGCAGGCTGCGCTGGCCTGGCCCCAGCATCTTGCCTCATTAATAAAGTCTCGTTTGGAATAAGACTGGCAGGTTTGTCCTTCTGGGTTGTTCCTGACGTGTGCTGGAGGTGTGAGTGGAGGAGGAAGGGGGGTGTGTTACAGAGCTCTAACACTGGGGTGAGGGCACAGCTGGCTGTCCCGTGCATGCAGGCAGGGGTGGCATCGCTTTGGGACACGGTGGCTTCGAGTCCTGGACCCCACATCCAGCCTGTGGCACCCTGAGAGCTGCTGCTGGAGGAGGGCACATCGGGGCAGGTGGTGGTGGTGAGCAAAGTGGGGTGCACACAGTATTGGGGTGCACACCGTGCTCAGAGGCACATGGGATGGGGTGAGCACCATAAGGGGGTCCACGCTGTGCTGGGATGGGGTGCATCATGTGCTGGGGTGTATCACAGAACCCCAGAACTGCCTGGATTGGA
>NW_010341484.1:0-475 GCF_000700745.2 Antrostomus carolinensis
GGGGACTCCACAGCTCATTAATTCTCTCCCAATTAATCTAGCTCGTAATTAGACTAATCTAATTATCATCTAATGACATGAATCCACCTGAGGTGGCAGCGAGCCACCATGTCACCCAGCGGCACGAGATGGGACTTGTCACCGGTCGGAGCTGCTGATGGGACGCGGCTCCATCATCTCCACCTCGTTATAACCACGTTAAAAACATAATCACCTCTTTATTGATTTGTAATTATTTTATTGATTTGTAATTAATATTTTATTGATTTGTAATTATTTTATTGATTTGTAATTATTTTATTGATTTGTAATCCCTTGGTGGCGTTTGGAGACCTTGGTGGTGGTGATGGTGGTGGTGATGATGGTGGTGGTGGTGGTGGGGGTGGTGGTGTTGTGTGGTGGTGGTGGTGGGCTTTGCCAATACCATGGTTTACTGGTGCTGGGCTTTACTGGTGATGGACTTTGCTGGTACTGG
>NW_010341485.1:0-582 GCF_000700745.2 Antrostomus carolinensis
TTGGCTCAAGGGCTGTTCCTGTGCCAGTGCCCTGGGGTGATGGCGGTGCCGTGCCAGCATGTGCCCGAGGTGCTGCTCCGTGCTCCATGATGCCATGGGGGGCAGTGGGAGGTGTTTCCCTGAGGTTTGTCGGCATGTCACCCTGGCCCTGATGTCCCCAGCTGTGACATCCCCAACCATGACATCCCCAATTATGATGTTCCCAACCCTGACGTCCCCAACCCTGATGTCCCCACCCCTGAAATCCCTGTCCCTGATGCCACCAACCATGACATCTCCAACCCTGGAGTCCCCAGCTGTGACATCCCTGACCCTGATGTCCCTGTCCCCTCTCCCCAGGCCCCCCCAGGACATCAGCCTGGAGGAGTTCGATGACGAGGACCTGTCGGAGATCACGGACGACTGTGGCATCGGGCTGAACTACGACTCGGATCACTATGAGAAGGTGGAGGCGATGGGACATGTCCCCCCCGGTGGCCTGGGGACGCGGTGGCTGCGTGGGGCTGTGCCAGGGACCGGAGTGGGGACATCATCCTGGCAGGGGCCTTCCTGCAGCGGGGGGTGCTGGGGGTCCTGTGCTGA
>NW_010341486.1:0-1698 GCF_000700745.2 Antrostomus carolinensis
GTGAACAGGAGCTTTGGGTGTGAGCTCACATCCCAGCCCCGGTGAAACGCTCTGCCTCACTGGGGCTGGGGTCCTCTTTGCAGCGGGGATCGCTGGGTCAGGGGGAGGCGATGGGCTCTGTCGGGGGGAGCCTGGGGCTCGTGGTCACACGTGTGCTTCCAGAGACCGGGAGCGTCCTCTCCTGCCTGAGTCTGCCCGGCTGCTTGAAGGCTGAAAGCTCAGGAGCTCAATTAGCGTCTGAGCAATGTGGGTTTTTCCTCTTTTGCCCTGAACAGGAAGATCAAGCAGCCAGAGAGTTTAGAAAGGATTTTCTTAATTTTACAAATGCTTCGTGCTGCTTAAAATCAAATGAATTTTTTAGTGAGTCTTGGCTGTTTGCCAGGCGTTTTAGATCTCTGAAGACCCTTATTTTGCTGCAGATAGACTAAACCCACTAATTAGATTTTTTCAGCCTGCAGTGCTGCTTACAGCACTCACACACACACCCCGAGGAAGTTTTCCCTTCAAACCAGGGTGTTTGCCTGGAATGGGGAAAACGAAGGGAAGAAGGAAGAGATGCTGGGAAGTTTTGCTGCTGCTCCTCCCCGGGCTGGGTTTGTGAGGCTCAGGAGCAATTGCTGCAGTTTGCCTACAAGAAAGCTGGGGAAGGACTTTGCATAAGGGCAGTTAATGACAAAACAAGGGGAAATGGGTTTAAGCTGAAAGAGGGGAGGTTTAGATGAGATATTAGGAAGAAGTTCTTCACTGTGAGGGTGGTCAGACACTGGAACAGGTTGCCCAAGGAAGTTGTTGATGCCCCCTCCCTGGAAGTGTTTAAGGCCAGGCTGGATGAAGCTTTGAGCAACCTGGTCTAGTGGAAGGTGTCCCTGCTGATGGCAGGGGGGTTGGAACTGGATGATCTTTAAGGTCCCTTCCAATCCTAACCATTCTATGATTCCATGAACCCAGGCAGCAGGTTTTTGGTACCTTGCCTCTCTCAGGCAGGGTCTCGGGAGCCTGGGTGATGTGGGGATGGTGGGTCAGTGCTGCCCGGCGGCGTTTGGTGCTGCTGAAGTTGTGGGGCTCCAACCCCCAGCTCTGGACCCAGAGCTCTGCACAGCATCACTCAGTGCCTGGGCTGCCAGCCAGGGATGGGAGGAGATGGTGTGTTAGAAAAAGTGATTTCCAGCTTGTGTCTGTAGTTGTGTCTGTACCTGTATGTACAGCTCGCTTGAGGGCTTCCCTCTGACGCGGGACCTGGTGCCGCTGTCGGGGAGACGCGAGGGCAGGAGCCGTGCGAGTTGCTTCGCGCCGGGTGCTGCATATCTCCCGCCTGCTTTTGAAGTTCATTTGTGTTTCTCTTTCCTCCCGCCTGCCCTGTGCTCCTCCCTTAACTGCCTCAGGCAGCGATGGCCAAGGTCCTGCACAACGAGGACAGGCACAGGATAAAAGCCTCGCCGTTTGTTGGGCTGGTGGTAGATGAGACAGTGGATGTCCTGGAGCACCGCACTCCCCCTGCAATGGACAGACCTCCGCCACCTTCCTGGGGAGCTTTGAGCTGCCAGCCGGGGAGGCCTCCACCGTGGCGGGCAAGGTGGGCGAGGTGATGCGCTCCTTTGGCATCCCCACCATGAAGATCACCTGGCTCAGCGCCGACAGTGCCTCGCTGGTGGCTGAGCAGCTGAGTGGGGTGGGGACCACACTGACCTCCACCTGCCC
>NW_010341486.1:1724-2596 GCF_000700745.2 Antrostomus carolinensis
CCCGCTCCTCATGGAGATGCACGGCCTGTCCCACGGGAGCTCCCTGCTGCCAGCCGAGAGCATCATCAGCATCGAATACCTCCAGAAATACGAGACCACGGTGGATGCCGTGTACAGGCTCTACTCCAGCTTCAGGGGGGAACGCAATGGCCTGCAGGAGCTGCGGAGCGTCCTGGACCTCTGCGAGATCGACCTCGGGAGCCCCAAAGCCATCCACTGGACTTCTATTTTCCCAGCCGTGGAAGCCATCGATTCCTCGTGGCCCACACTGGTGCTGCTGCTGGAGAGCGAGGCAGAGCGGTCACCCGTGGCCCACGGCCTTTGCGAAGAGCTCAAGAATTTCCAGTTTGTGGCCTTCACCAAGATACTCCTGGACGTCCTCCCCATCTTCCAGAAACTCAGTCGCTTCTTCCAGATCGAGGACTTTGACCTCTCCATCCTGAAGCCCATCGTCTCTGCCACGGCCACCAGCCTGCAGGCCCAGAAGAGTGCCAGCGGCCAGAACCTCCAGGAGTTCCTCAACGAGATGAACGAGCATCCGTGGGATGACCGGGAGGGCGAGAGCCGCCTCTACTACAAGGGTGTCGAGCTGGCCAACTGCTCCAAGGTGCACCTGAAGCACTTTGAGCACCTGAAGGAGAGCTACCTGGAGAGCATGCGGGGCAACCTGCTGGACAGGTTCCCCAGCAGCGTCCTAGAGGCTATCAGCTCCTTCTCGGTCATCTTCAACCCCAAGTGCTACCCTCAGTCTTTGGAAGACATTGGCAGCTATGGGGTCAGTGAGCTGAATTTCCTCCTGCAGGCTTACTCCCGGGTGGTGGTGAGCGAGAGGGCCCTGAGCGATTTCCCCCTCTTCAAGCGGATAGTCTTCA
>NW_010341486.1:2620-2921 GCF_000700745.2 Antrostomus carolinensis
TCAACCTGTTCTACAGCAACTCTGAGATGCACGAGCTCTTCCCAGACTTTGCCGTCCTCGCGGCCATCGCCCTGGCCTTGCCCCTGGGCTCGGTCCTCGCCAAGAAGATCAGCCGGGGCCGGGAGCTGCTGAAGCGTGGCCGGTCGCGCCGTGCGAAGGCTGAGGGGCTCTCTGACCTGATGAAGATCGCCATTGATGGGCCGGCCATCAGTGAGTTTGACTTTGCGTTGGCCATCGAGTACTACGAGAGCATGAGGGAGTCCAGCTTCATCGTGGCGCAGGTGAAGTGAGCGGCGGCTGG